>NC_092378.1:18064378-18364616 GCF_030028105.1 Mobula birostris
TGACATTGGAGAAACATGTCCACCCATTTGAGATGTGAGGGAACAACACATTTTTCCTGCTGTTTTAGACTCTTGTGCAATGGCACACAAGTTCATGGAAGGTTCTGAGAATGTTTGAAATCTCCATCTTCATAATTTGGGAAAATGAGCACTCAGGTTACAGTGAGCATTTTTAGATACACCGAGGTACCAGATATATAAGGAGTATATTTGGCCCATCAAGTCTATACTGGTTCATGGAGAAATCTCATACTTTCACTTATTTTTCCTGTAGCCTATTCTTCCTCACATTTCTGTACATTCCATATTGATTAATTCACCTACCAGTTACTACATCTTTGGTACATTGCAGAAACTGAAGCACCCAGAGGAAATCCACACTGACAAAAGAACATTCAATTCACACACAGATAATTCCAGAGATCAGGACAAAACCTGTGCCACTGGAGTTGTGAATCAGCAAATCTTCTTGCTTGTGTATTGAATTTGATGTTGAACTGTTGATCATATACTGAGCCAAGATCCCCAGACAGAGTTACAGATGTCTGCACGGCAAGGTTAACAACACATTCATATGTTTTTGCCTCTGCCAAGTACATCAGTCTCATTTTTGATAGCTTACAAACAAGGGAAAATCTGCAGATGCTGGAAATCCAAGCAATACTCACAAAATGTTGGGGAAACTCAGCAGGCCAGGCAGCATCTGTGGAAAAGAGTGCAGTTGATGTTTCGGTCCAAGACCCTTCATCGGGACTGAAGAAAAAAAGATGAGGAGTCAGAGTACAAGATGGGGGGAGGCGAGGAAGAAACACAAGGTGACAGGTGAAACTGGGAGGGGGCAGAGTAAAGAGTTGGGAAATTGATTGTTGAAAAAGATACAGGGCTGGAGAAGGGGGAATCTGATAGGAGAGGACAGAAGGCCGTGGAAGAAAGAAAAGGGGGAGGAGCACCAGAGGAAGGTGAGGAAATAAAGTGAGAGAGGGAAATGGGAAAGGAGAATAGTAAAGGGGGAGGCATTACCAGAAGTTGAAGATATTGATGTTCATGCCAAGCCGTCATGTTGGAGGCTACGCAGATGGGATATAAGGTATTGCTCCTCCAAACTATCTGTGGCCTGATCAAGACAGTAGAAGGGGCCATGGACTGACATGTCAGAATGGGAATGGGAAGTGGAATTGAAATGGGAGGCACTTTTTCTGGCAGATGGAGCATTGGTGCTCAGAGAAGCAGTCTCCCAATATGCTTCAGGTCTCGCCGATATACAAGAGGCCACACCAGGAGCACTGGATGCAGTAGGTGACCCCAACAGACTCGTAGATGAAGGGTTCCCTCACCTGGAAGGACTGCTTGGAGCCTTGAATGGTAGTGAGGGAGGAGGTGTACAGGCAGGTGTAGCACATGTTCCATTTGCAAGGATAAGTGCCAGGAGGGAGATCAGTGGGAAAGGATGAATGGACAAGGGAGTCGTGTAGGGAGTGATCTCTGTGGAAAGCAGAATATAGGGGGGAAGGAAGGATGTGCTTGGTGGCGGAAGCTATTGAGAATTACGTGCTGGACGTGGAGGCTGGTGAGGTTGTAGGTGGGGACAAGAGGAACCCTCTCCCAGCTGGGGTGGCAGGAGGATGGCATGAAGGCAAACGTGTGAAATGGAAGAGATGCGGTTGAGGGCAGTGCTGATGGTGGAGGAAGGGAAGCTCGTTTCTTTGAAGAAGGAGGATATCTCCTTCATTCTGGAATGAAAAGCTTCTGAATTGAAAATTGATATCTTACTGTTGAATCTTTTGCCTTTCAAATTAAGTAATATTCCCTCAAGCATAACTATCCAAAGATGGCATCGCCACCTTTTCAAGTGACTTGATGAATGCATTCAATGTAAGGTATTTTATCTTAAGGGTGGCGGTCACTTACAGCTCGATAGGACTCTTTCAAAGTATGGTAATATTCAAAATTAAAGATAATTTAAAATATGCCCACATTTTTGATAAATTTTTTCAAATTGATATTTAGCTTTATCAAAAATACTAGCTGCAGTTCAATCCATCCTTTTTCAACTGTGACTCTTGCACAGAAAAGTGAACCAGATTTGAACATCATCCTTGCTGGTTACAGCCTAGGGCTGTCTGTCTAATACTGTAACTGATGGCTTTAATATTTAAACATTCCTGTAGCTACACTTTCCTTTAAATATATATCCTTAATTTTAGTATTGTTTATGCTTCCTTCTTCGGTTTTAATTCTTTTTTATTCATTTTTTGTTAGTTTATTTCTTACTTTCTCAAAGTTACTTGGTCTTTTATTTTCAATTTTATTTGATCTTTGGTCTTTTCCTATGGTTTGTGTTTTGACTTTTATCATTTTCTTTTTAAATTTTTAATTGCCCCTTTTCTTCTGTCTGTATTTATTTTTGATAGTTTTCCATGGAAGTTGTACTATTCCAGTACCATTGTATTCATACATACAGATGCTGCTTAAATCCAATTAGTATAACTGTAAATGAAAATTAAATTGGTGAAGATAAATTTGGTTATTTGGCAATGAAATGGTGGAGGCAACTGAAGTCGTTACTTCTGGTGTCAATAATATGATTCAGCATTGCAGCATCACTCAGAGCAGGTGACAGCACTTTCAACATTTACATTCAACTTTCCCTGCTGCCAAAGTGGATTTACGGAGCATTGTTCTTCTGCTTTGAGGAGTCATGTGAAGATAATTAAAGAAAACAGGCAGCATCTCTCAGGATCTGTGGGCTGTAACTAATACATTACGTTATCAGTTATCAAAATATCTGACTTTTTCTTGATGCATGCAGCACACTTTGTAGGCTGGAATCTGACTTTGTCTTGCTGTCAAAGTATATGGTCCTTCTCAACATTCTCTTCAAGTCACAAGAGATTCTACAGATGATGGAAATCTGGATCATCACACACAAAATGCTGGAGGAACTCAGCATCTGTGGTGGGGAAATAAACAGTTGACATTTCAGGCTGAGATCTTTCACCAGGACTGGAAAAGAAGAGAGCAGAAACTCGAATAAAAGTGTAGGTGGAGGGGGAGGTCCAGGAGGTGGCAGGTGATAGGTGTTTTCCAGGTGAGGGGATAAGGTAGGTTGGTGGGGGGAGTGGTAAAGGAAATAATGTGAGAAGCTGGGAGGTGATAGGTTGAAAAGGCAAAGGGCTAAAGAAGAAACCTGATAGGAGAGGACAGTTGATCATGCAATAAGGGAAGGAAGTAGAAAACCAGAAGGAAGAAGGTGTAGGTAAAGGATAGATTGTGATGGTGGGAGGTGGGGGGGAAGAGAAGGGCTTAGAGAGCCACAAGGATAAGAAAACACAGAATTGGTGGGGTAGAAAATGAAGGGTGTGGTTATTGGAAGTTAAACAAATCTTTGTTGATGCCATCTCATTGGAGACTACCAAGATGGCATATGAGGTGTTGCTCCTCCACTCTGTGTCTGACTTTCACTTTGCAATGGAGGAGGGGGAAGTAGAATAAAATCAGATTATCTACCAACATCTTTTACAAATTCAGTGACTCCCACAGTTACGTTGGCCACTCCTCTTGCCACTCTGTCACTCTGGTGAGGCTTTCCATTGCAGGTCATCTGAGATATCCTCTTTTGTCAGGAAACAGGATTTCCCTTCTATTTCTATCAATGCAGCCCTCAACCACATCTCCTCCATTTCCCGTCATCTGCCCTGACCAAAGTTACAGGGATAGGGTTCACATTTTCCTCACCTACCACCTCACTAACCTCTACATACGACACATTTTTCTCTGTAATGTCTTCCGTCTTCACCAGGATTTAACTTGGCATGGTCCTTGCTGGGATAGCTCCCTGTCCCCTTGTCCCTCCCCACTGATCACCCTCCTAACACTTATCCCAGAAACTATATTAAGTGTTACGGCTGCCCTGATATCTCCTCCCTTTACACTACTCAGGGATCTAAACTGTTCTTCCAGCTGAGGCAGTGCATCACATACAAATCCATTGGTATCATTTATTGGATCCATTGCTCCTAGTGTGACTCCTCTACATCTGTGAAACCCAGCATAGATTGGGGATCACCTTGCTGATCACCTTTGCTCTGTCTGCCACAACAGCCAGGATCTCCATGTAGCTAACCATTTTAATTCAACTTCCCAATCCTGCACTGATATAATTGTCCACGGCCTTCTCCACCACCACGATGATACGTGACAGAGATTGGAGGGTCAACACCTCATATTCGACCTTGGTAGTCTTCGACCTAATGCACAAACATTGATTAATCTCACATCCAGTCACTACGCACCTCTGTTTTCCACCCTCTTTATGTTTGTCCTTGTCTATATGGCATGTTAACCTTTCATTTGCCCCTCCTTCAACCTTTTCCTTCTGGTCCCCACCCCCCCTTTACCTTTATTCTCTGGTCTACAGTGCTCTCCCTATCAGATTCCTTCATCTCCAGCCCTTTGCCTTTCCCATCTACCACCTCCCAACTTCTCATACTATTTCTTTTACCCCCAACCACTCTACTTTCCCCCACTCCCCAAAACTGGATTCACTTGCTACCCACCAGCTCGTGCTCCACCCCTTCCACCCCTTCTCCCTACCCTTTCATTCTGGCTTCTGTCCTCTTTCTTTCCAGTCCTAATGAAGGGTCTCAGCCCAAAATGCCATCTGTTTATTTTTCTCCACAGATGATGCCTGACATGTCGAGTACCTCCAACATTTTCTGTGTGTTTGTCCTCATGGACTTGTGTAGTGTGTTAGGCCAGATTCTGAGGAGACGTGGTGTCAAGGTAAGCCCAGAAAGACAGTAAATTCCCCAAATAAGACTCATAGCAGTGCCAAGAAGCACAGCACAGGCAAAAACCTCTATAGATGCTGTAGGTACAGATTGCTTAGCAACCTTCATTTGTCCTGACATTGTACTTCCATGAATGCCTCTGTATCTTTCCATTTACCCTATATTTGTTTCGCCATTAAAAGTAGACATGCAGTATGTTGGAAGGCCTTTAGTATGTAATTACCAAAAGGTAAATTGTCCCATGATTAGAACCACAGAAAGACATTGACAAAGTCTTTGTTTAAGTGAACAAAAAGATTTTCAACTTAGAACTAACCACTTAGAACTTTGTTACTAACCACTGTGCTAAGGTGGAGCAACATGGTAGTGTAATGGATAGCACAACGTCTTACAGTACCAGTGACCCAGGTTCAATTCCCGCAGCTGTCTGTAAGGTGTTTCTACGTTCTCCCTGTGACCATGTGGGTTTCCTCCAGGTGCTTCAGTTTCCTCCTATAGTCCAAAGGCAGTTTGATTGGTCATTGTAAATTGTCCCAGGATTAGGATAGGATGACATCGGAGGAAGGTCCAGAAGGGCTTCTCCCCTGCTGTAACTCAGTAAATACATAAACTGCTGAAAGACAATTGATGAAGTCTTTTTTTAAGTAAACAGGAAAAATTGTTCCCGTTTTTAGCCAGATACTGTTGGGTAATTTGAGGGATTCTAGGCCTCAAAATGGAAGTTATACTTAAAGAGAGAATAGGCTAGAGAAAACTTTGCTTTTTACTTGTATAAATATTGAGATTTAAAACTGACTGCCTTAATTAGGAACTGATCAATTTTACATGTCATCTTGCATGACATTTTAAGCGGCATCGAAGTACATATAATGGGTCAGTTTTTTGACAAGATTACTAATGATCCTGTTGTAACAACCAAAGAGCGGGCTTTGTCATTTATAGCAACGCACACAAAATGCTGGAGGAACTCAGCAGGTCAGGCAGCATCTATGGAAATGAATAACAGTTGATGTTTCAGACCAACACCCTTCTTCATGACTGGAAATAAAGGGGGAAGATGCTAGAATAAAAGGTGGGGTGGTGGGAGGGGAAGGAGCACTAGCTACAAAGTGACAGGTGAAGCCAGGTGGGTGGGAAAGGTAGAGAGCTGGAGAAGAAAGCATCTGATAGGAGAGGAGAGTGGACCATAAGAGAAAGGGAAGGAGGAGTGGCACCTGGGGGAGGTGATAGGCAAGTGAGGAGAAGAGGTAAGAGGCCAAAGTGGGGAATGAAAGAAGAAGAAAGGGAGGGGGAACAAAAAAGTTACCAGAAGGAGAAATCAATGCTTATGCCATCAAGTTGGAGCATAGTCAGACGGAATATGACGTATTACCCAACATCACCCTGAGAGTGGCCTCATCATGGCAAATGAAGAAACCATGGGCCGACGTGTCAGAATGAGAATGGGAATAGAAATTAAAATGGTTGGCCACAGGGAGATTCTATTATTTTGTGGATAGAGTGGAGGTGCTTGACAAAGCAGCCCCCCAATTTACGTCAGGATTCACCAATGCAGAGGAGTCTGCATCGGGAGCACTGGATACAATAGATGGCTCCAACAGATTCGCAGGTGAAGGGTTATTTCATCTGGAAGGACTGTTTGGGGCCCTGAGCGGAGGTAAGGGAGGAGGTGAGTGGGGAGGTGTAGCATTTCTGTCACTTGCAGGAATATGTATTAGGAGGGAGATTGGTGAGGAAAGACGAATGGACGAAGGAATCATGCAGGGAGCAATCCCTGCGGAAAGCGGAGAGTGGGTGGAGGTAAAGATGTTTTTGGTGGTAGGATCACAATGAGGATGGTGGAAGTTGGGGAGAATGATGTGTTGAATGCAGAGCCTCCTGGGGTGGTAAGTTAGGACAAGAGGAACTCTATCTCTGTTAAGGCGGCAGGAAGATGAGGTGAGTGTGCATGTCCTGGAAATGGAGGAATGTGGTCGAGGGCAGCATCATTAGTGGAGGAAGGGAAACCCCATTCTTTGAAGAAAGAGGACTTCTCCGATGTCCAGGAAAGGAAAGCCTTATCCTGGAAACTGACATGGCAGATACAAAGGAACTGAGAAAAGAGGATAGTATTTTTACAGGAGACAGGGTGGGGAGAGGGATAGCCGTCAAGATAGCTGCTGGAATTGGTAGGTTTGTAAAAAATTTTGGTGGACAATTTGTCTCTAGAGATGGAGACAGCAAAATCGAGAAGGGGAGAAAGGTGTCAGAAGTGGGTCAAGCGAATTTAAGTGCAGGGTGGAAGTGGAAATTGAGAAACTTAGCATGGGTGCACGAAGCAGCACCAATGCAGTCATCAATGTAGTGCAGAAAGAGTTGGGGAGCATTACCAGGGAAGGCTTAAAATTATGATGGGTATAGATAGAGTGAATGCAAGCAGGCTGTTTCCACTGAGGCAAGGGGAGAAAAAAACCAGAGGACATGGGTTAAGGGTGAGGGGGGAAAAGTTTAAAGGGAACATTAGGGGGGCTTCTTCACACAGAGAGTGGTGGGAGTATGGAATGAGCTGCCAGACGAGGTGGTAAATGCGGGTTCTTTTTTAACATTTAAGAATAAATTGGACAGATACATGGATGGGAGGTGTATGGAGGGATATGGTCCGTGTGCAGGTCAGTGGGACTAGGCAGAAAATGGTTCAGCATAGCCAAGAAGGGCCAAAAGGCCTGTTTCTGTGCTATGGTTTCTATGGCTTGGAACATGGACTGTTCAATGTAGCCAACAAAACAGCTGGCAAAGCTGGGGCCCATAGCCACCCTTTGAGTCTGGAGAACTGGGAGAAGTTGAAGGAGAAATTGTTGAGTGTGAAGACCAGTTCTGACAGAAGGAGGAGGGTGGTCATGGAGGGGGACTGGTCTGGTGTTTTGTTGAGAAAGAAGCAAAGAGCTTCAAACCTTTCTTGATGGGGATAGAAGTGTTTAGGGACTGGACGTCCATGGGAAAAATGAGACGGTCAAGGCCAGGGAATTCAAAGTTGTTGAGAAGATGAGAGCATGCGAAGTGTCACGGATGCAGGTGGGAAGGGACTAAACCAAGGGAGATAAGATGATATTTGTCACCTATAATTTGTTTTCCTGTTCAGATTGACTGGAATGTTGGGTCACATCCATAATCTTTGCATTAACTCAATGAGCTAAAAATAGTTAAGAAAATGGATTTTCTGCATTAATGATTTCTTATTTGGGATTAGCACATGCTCCTTTATGGTTTGTGCCTAAATTCATTATATAATCTGTGAAATCTGATCTTAGAGCTTTCACACACTATGTCCTCTTATTCTGCTTCAACAAAGTAAATTTGAGGATCAGCATCTGATCTTCATTCAAGGCATGTCACAGTTCTCTGTACCCAAAATTAAATTGAACTGTTTCAGCTAAGCTACCGTTCCAATTTGCACCAGAGCAAGGTAATTCTGCTGGAGGGTTGTCAATGTGCATTATCACCCCTGATTTCTCACTCTATAGATTTGTCTAACGTCGATGAATCAAAATCAGGTTGAATATTCCTGGCATATGTTGTGTAATTTGTTGATTTTGCGGCAGCAGTACAGTGCAATACCTAGTAATAGATTTAAAAAAAGTTGTGAATTACAGTAAGTACAGTATACATATTTTTAAATCGTTGAATATGTAGTACAAAACCAGAAATTAAAAAGTGGTGAGGGTTCAATGTCCTCAGATGACAAAGCGGAAGAAGAGGTTCCTGAATCATTGAGTGTGTGCCTTATTGCTTCTGTACCTCCTCCGTGGAAGAAAGAAAAGGAGGAGGAGCATCAGAGGGAGGTGATGGGCAGGTAAGGATGACAGACCACAGTACGTGTGCTTGCAACACTGTGCGTCCGACAGAGTGATCAGCAACACTGGGGCTCCACAGGGGACTGTCTTGTCTCCCTTTCTCTTCACCATTTACACCTCGGACTTCAACTACTGCACAGAGTCTTGTCATCTTCAGAAGTTTTCGGATGACTCTGCCATAGTTGGATGCATCAGCAAGGGAGATGAGGCTGAGTACAGGGCTACGGTAGGAAACTTTGTCACATGGTGTGAGCAGAATTATCTGCAGCTTAATGTGAAAAAGACTAGGGAGCTGGTGGTAGACCTGAGGAGAGCTAGGGTACCGGTGACCCCTGTTTCCACCCAGGGGGTCAGTGTGGACATGGTGGAGGATTACAAATGCCTGGGGATACGAATTGACAATAAACTGGACTGGTCAAAGAACACTGAGGCTGTCTACAAGAAGGGTCAGAACCGTCTCTATTTCCTGAGGAGACTGAGGTCCTTTAACATCTACCGGATGATGCTGAGGATGTTCTGTGAGTCTGTGGTGGCCAGTGCTATCATGTTTACTGTTGTGTGCTGGGGCAGCAGGCTGAGGGTAACAGACACCAACAAAATCAACAAACTCATCCGTAAGGCCAGTGATGTTGTGGGGATGGAACTGGACTCTCTCACAGTGGTGTCTGAAAAGAGGATGCTGTCTAAGTTGCATGCCATCTTGGTCAATGTTTCCCATCCACTACATAATGTACTGGGTGGGCACAGGAGTACATTCAGCCAGAGACTCATTCCACCAAGATGCAACACAGCGCGTCATAGGAAGTCATTCCTGCCTGTGGCCATCAAACTTTACAACTCCTCCCTTGGAGTGTCAGGCACCCTGAGCCAATAGGCTGGTCCTGGACTTAATTCATAATTTACTGGCATAATTTACATATTACTATTTAACTATTGTGGTTCTAATACTATTTATTATTTATGGTGCAACTGTAACGAAAACCAATTTCCCCCGGGATCAATAAAGTATGACTATGACTATGAAGGAGATAAGATGAGAGGGGGAAATGGGAATGGGGAATGGTGAAGAGGGTGGCATTATGGGAAGCTCATGGCGAAATGTTAGTGGCTACCCAGACAGAACATAAGCTGTTGCTCCTCCAGCCTGAGTGTGGCCTCATTGTTACAGTAGAGGAGGCCATGGACTAGCATGTTGGAATTGGGAAAATGAAGTGGAATTAAAATGGGTGGCCGCTTTTTCTGGCAGACAGAGCGTAGTGGCTAGGCGATAAAGTCTTCCAATCTACATCAGGTCTTGCTGATATACAGGATATGCTTGACAGAACCAGACTCCCTGGTAAATTACAACATGGCTGTACCAACATTTTCTTCTACCAAGGCTGCTCTGGCTTTTCACAGTGTATGAATTCCCCATGACCACTATAGAAGGCATCGAGTAGAAAGTCAGCAAGCACCTGCAGAGATGGCTGGGGACACCCCTAAGAATTTCTTCAGTGGGGCTCTACATTAGATCAGGCCAGCTACAGCTCCCATTGTCATTGGTAGTGGAGGAGTTCAAGGTGGCAAAGCGTAGAGTTGTGTTAACAGTGAGGGGCTCTGTTGACAAGCCAATAAACCAAGCAGGAGTCAAAACATGACTGGGCCAAAAGTGGGCTACTAGCTCGGCTGTAGACCAGGCAGTGAGCTCCTTGCAGGTGAGAGGTATCATGGACAACCCATTGCTGGGTCTGCGAGGCCTCAGCTCAGCACACTTCCAACGATGGGGGAGTGCAGGTGCAAGAGGTAGGCATGACATGCTCCAGGCAGGATGAAAGGCGGGCATCGAAAGCAGTGGAGTTGGGGCCACAGGGCGCCTGGGCGAAATGGGATCTTCCCAAGCGCAAGTTCACTTGGGAAAAGCTTTGGAGACTGGAGCCCTTCTACATTTCTTTACTCTTGCAGTCTGTGTATGACACCCACCCT
The DNA here is from genome assembly GCF_030028105.1 of Mobula birostris. Lineage (NCBI taxonomy): Eukaryota > Metazoa > Chordata > Chondrichthyes > Myliobatiformes > Myliobatidae > Mobula > Mobula birostris. Next base: position 18,074,961 of record NC_092378.1, read on the forward strand.
ACACCACCACAGCTGCACACATGGGGGCTGAGAGAGGACCCTAACTGCAAGCTTTGTGGGTCGGCAGGGTTCACTGGCACACACACTGTCAGGGTGCAAAACAGCTTTAACACAAGGACAATATAGGTGGCGCCACAACAACGTCCTGCTGTCCCTTGCTGACACACTGGAGTGGGAGAGGTGTAAAGAGAGACCAGCTGGCAGAGAGGAAAACAGGGCAGTCATTTTCATCAAGGAGAGGGCCATGCCAGTCATATCAAAGAGGCCTAAATCTAATCTGCTGCAAATCGTGGGAGATGAGAGGCGATGTGGAGAGGAAGATGCCGGAGATGATGCAAACCACACTTCAATCAGACATCGTACTGTGAGCCACCAAAGACAAGAAAGTCATCCTGGTGGAGCTCACAGTACCTGGGAGGAAGGATGCGAGGAGGCTCACGAGAGGAAGGCCCTGAAGCATCAGTCCTCAGTCCAGGAGAGCAGGGTCGAAGGATGGCAGACATGGCTAGTCCCCATGGAGATCAGCTGCAGAGGGTTCCCGGCGAGGTTGGTATGGATGCTGCTGTCTGTGCTGGGCCTTGATGAAAAGAACAAGAACCAAGCAGCCCTCAGGATGGGGGAGGAAGCAGAAAGAGCCTCTTGCTGGATATGGAACAGGCGAGAGGAGCTGAGCTGGAAGTCAGGAGCAGATGGGCAGTGACTTGGCCACCACTGCTGGCCTGCCAACTGGAGAGTGCAGTGGTTAAGTACTGGGACACTCTATGAAGCCTGACAACATCCGCCCTTTGCCAAAGTCTATGGTTACCTCATCAGGTAACTACAGACAGCACCATGTTGTATGATGCAAATGACATCTGGTTGACCAGTGACTTCCAGGAAAGACTGGTTGGCAACTGAGAAAGGTTGGTGACGCTGGAAAGACAGATGACCTCCAGAAAAGACTGTTGGGACACACAAGGCTATCAACCTTGTGTGCATCATTCACGAGAGGGCACCATACATGCTATGAATGAACTAAATACGCAATACCCCCAGAGTCTCCTGAGAGGTGGGGAGGATGAGAAACTCAACAGGACAGACATAATAGCTAAGGCCAGGACTGAAAATACGATAATGAGAAGGCTCAAGCAAACACCACTGACCAGGGAGGCATTCACCGCAGAATACACCAGGTAACTGTAGAGAGCACCTCAATGTATGATGGAAGATAGAAATAGACAGAGCAGGGATGAATAAGTTTTGTTGACCTGATAACTTTGTGAAATTCACTTATTACGCTAATTTTGCTATGGCTATGCTAGTTCCGTTAGTTTTTATCGCTATTTTTGATTGTCTTTGCTGGTTTTGTAGTTAAGGATCAAATGTACTTTTATCAACTTGGAACTCAGGTCGAGTCTCTCAATTAGTCTCTCAGCGGTTTTGGTTTGTTTTCAAGTAGCTGCTACAACATGAGTTGCGATATTATATTCACAGAGTACAAGATATTTTTGAGGCCAACCTTTTGAGTATTGTGTGTAGTTCTGGTCACATGCTTTCAGGAAAGATATCAATAATATTGAAAGAGTGCCGAGAAAATTTACGAAGATGTTGCCAGGACTTGAGGGTCTGAGTTAGAGGAAAATGTTTGAACAGGTTAGGACTCAATTCCCTGGAACACAGGCGAATGAGAGGAGATGTTAGTTAGGGTGAATGCATTGCAGGTTTCACCCCACCCCCCACGTTATGTGAGGCTGGAACTAGAGGTCGTAGGCTTAGGGTGAAAGGTGAAATACTTAAGGGGTATCTGAGGAGAAAGTTCTTCACTCTGAGGGAGGTGCGAGTGTGACATGAGCTGTATCATGTAGGAGATGTTTAGATAAATACATGGATGGGAGACTGGCTTGGAGGGAATTGGATGGGTGCAGGTAGATGGGACTAGGCAGAAGGTCAGATCGACCTGGACTAGATGGGCCAAAGGGCCTGTTTCTGTGCTGTAATACTCTATGACTCTATACACAGTATTTCCAAAGTAAAACGGTTTGTGACTGGAAGGGCAATCGGTGGGTGCAAATGTTCCCATATACTTGTTATCCTTACCCTGCTTGGTAGTAAAGGTTGTAGATTTAGAAGGTTAATGTTTAGGATAGATGATAGAGTGCTAAGCAAGCAGGCTGCACTGTCTTAGATGATGTTAAGCTTTTTAAGAGCTGTTGCTGCTGTAGTGGTCCAGCAAGTGTGTGCGCAGCCCTCCGGTGAAAAATGATATCATATCTGTTAAATAGGGGCCATGGACAATTCTGATTTGATGGAGAATGGACGTGAAAGCACAGAGGAACAACTGGAGGAATTTCTGAAATGCCCGTTTGCTGCTGTTGTTACTGTGTGGTTGGAATCTTTCGGAGGGTAGGCCTCAAAATCCCCGACCTTGCCTGCTTTTGGCGACTGAGAAAGAGGTCGAATCGTTTGGACAGAGATGGCGCTCAGTACTCGGTGTCAGAGAGCTGATCAGTGCTCAAAGTTTTCGGATGACTCAGAGTCGGATTGTGGTCAGTATGGCAGGGAGAGTTTTTCTTCTTTCTCCTGTCTGCGTGAGATGTGGGACATTTGAGAAACCTTGAACTTTACTGTGCTCATGGACTTCTTCATCAAGTTATGGTATTGTGCATTGTAGTAACTATATGTTATAATTATGTGGTTTTGTCAGTTTTTTCAGTCTTGGTCTGTCCTATGTTTTGTGATATCATACCGGAGGAAATAATGTATCATTTCTTAATGCATGCATTACTAAATGACAATATAAGAGGACTACGTGTCTTCATAATCTAAAAAAAGTCGAAGTGGAGAGTGTTTTGCCTTGTTCCTCATTCTCCAAAGGTGGAAAGGTTGTGTTGTGTGAAACTGAGTCACCACTATCATACATGCTTTGACCTCCTCTTGTGTGGCCGGCTAGTTGAATTTCTCGTCAATGGTGACCCTCCAGGATGTTGTTGATGGGTGAATAAGTGACAGCAATGAGATTGAATATCAGATCTGGATGTCTGCATCTTATCCTAAAGACTGTCTCATTGCCTAGCACTGTGCAAGCACAACTGTTACTTGCCACTGAATAGCTCATGCCTGAACATTGTTTGGTCTTGCTGCATACAGACATGAGGATCTGCAAAAGAAATTAAGCATTGTGAAAACATCTCCACTTCAGAGTTTTTTATCGAAGGAAGATTACTGATGAACCAGCTAAAACTGATTAGGTCTAGGACACTTCTCCAGTGTCACGGTAGCTTGGTAGTGAGCACAACCTTTACTGCGCCAGCAATCAGCAATTGGGGTGCAATACTCATCACTATTGGTAAGGAGGTTGTACCTTCTCTCCGTAATTGTGCGAGCTTGCTCCAGGTGCTGCACTTTCTTTCCACTTTTCAAAGATATACAGGCTAGAGTTCTTAAGTTTTGACCATCCTATATTGGTGTTGGTAGCAATGTGACAATTATGCGCTGTGTCCCTCACATCCTCTGACTGTGTTAGTCGTTAACACAAATCACACATTTCATTGTATGCTTTATGTTTCATTGGACGTGTGGCAAATAAAGTTATTTAAATAAAGTCTTTAATTTTTAATCTTTAATCTCTAATTTCTATATTGGTAAGATGGAACTCTGACAATCGTAATGCTTTTCCTTTGTGGAGGCTTGATTCCAAATAATTTGGTGCTTACACTTTGCTGTCCATTGACTTTGGTTTTACCAGAGTATCTTGTTGCCACAATCTCTTTCTTCTCTCCATTCTTTGCAACATGTTTTAGATTTCAAACTTCTGTTCCTGGTGAAAGGTCGTGAACTTGCCTTTATCTCTCACTGGTGCTGTCTGACCTGTTCAATAATTCCACAACTCTTTGCTTTTATTTTATATACATTTGGCATTTTAATATGAATATGTTTTAAAAAATGTTAGCAAGTGACTTGTCCACATTTGGGACTTGAATTTCACTGCAGTATATTGTAATAGGATTAAAAATTCATATTTCTGCTCGCACACATGGATATAGAAAATTAATCAAAGTTTTTTTGCCCAACGTTCCTTAGTCAATCTACACCCACACCAATAATTACTTCGAGCATTTTTGAGATGTTGTGTGAAAAATCTGAGCCTTGGGGAGAGGAAGAGGCATAAAAAGCAGTCTTCTTCCCTGTTCCTCTGCCTGTTCAATGTTTCATCAAACTGACAAAAGCAGTGGATCTGAAAACTACTTGATGTTTTTGGGCAACACTATTAGCTTCTGCGTAAAGAATCAGAAATGGAAAGTTTCCGTGTTCATCTGCATTATGTTTCACCTGCAGTAAAATAACTGAATTAATGTCTGAGCAAAATGATTATGCATGATACCAATCATTAAATGATAAATAATGGTAATGCAAGTCATGTGATTCCCTTTGCATACCTTTACTGTCACAGAAGTTCTGCGATTCATTTCAAAGGCAAACAACAGCAGTAAAGATTTTGTGATTTTGTTTAAAATTAGATTAGATTATGAGAACACTCAGTCCTCTTTTATTGTCATTTAGAAATGCATACATGCATTAAGAAATGATACAATGTTTCTCCGGAGTGATATCACAGAAAACAGGACAAACCAAAGACTAACACTGACAGAACATATAGTTACAGCAGTGCAAAGCAATACCATAATTTGATAAAGAACAAACCATGGGCAGAGTAAAAAAAGTCTCAGGAGTTGATCGACTCCTGAGTCCCCGATAGCAGGCAGCAAAAGGGAGAAACTCCCTGCCATAAACCTCCAGGCACTGCCAACCTGCTGTACCTTGGAAGCAGTCGACCACAGTTGACACTGAGTCCATCCGTCCGAAAAACTTCGAGCTTCCGACTAGCCTCTCCGATACAGCCTCCCGAGCATCATCCTCTGCCAAGCGCTTTCGACCTCTCCCCGGTCCTTGAAACACGCAAAGCCGAGGATTTCGAGGCCCTCAGCTTCGGAGATTCCCGTTGCCACACAGTAGCAGCGGCAGCAAAGCGGGCATTTCAGAAATTTTCCAGATGTTCCTCCGTGCTCTCATATCTATCTCCATCAAATCAGAATTGTTCACGGTCTCCTACTTGACAGATAACAGATACCAACACCGAAGTGGCCGCGCACTCTGCCGTCGCGTCGCCATCTTCTCCCCCCTGCCCCCTACTTCACATCATCCCTCTACCACTCTCAGCATAATCAATATACAGTACACCATTTTAGTGAGAATAGATGAAACCTAGGTTCACTCAGTTCATGATGCTTTTGAAATATTAGTTGAATTAGCTTCACATAACACACTCCTCTGTAATTAATGTATTAAATATTCTTGCACTGTAATTATGTCTATAAGATGAAGTTCAAACTATGAAACATTATATTAGGAACAATTTCAGTAATTACTTTCTATAAACATTGTTATGTCTTTTACCACCCAGTTGTGATTTTGGGTTTAAACATTTTTTGTCATTCATTATGAAAAGAGTTTGGAGTTGAATATGTCATTATTCTGCTTTTTTTAAAATTTCCAATTTTTGTAAAGCTCAAAGAAACTGTAAGAAGTTGCTTCTATCTTTAATCATCAGCCTAATTGTAGTTGTGTATGGACAGGGAAGAACGTAAGAACGCCAAGGCTCAGCACTGAGCACTTAGTTGTTTGTGCTCCAGTCTCCATCTCCACCTCGTCAGCACTCAGGCTAATGGGCCTTGATCACCAGCCACCACTGTTGGCAGACAACTTCTCAGTATTACGTGGACTCCAGAATTTCAAGTAGTCCAACGTGCATTGTGGTTGGGGTCTGACGGTCTTGTTTGCAATGAGAAGGGAATTCAATGACATTGAATTGGTTTGACAATTGGGGGGATTAAGGGAAATTAGGCGTATTGATAAGGGGAGCTCAACAGTTTGATTAGTGATATTTGGGTGGAGGGGATTGGAGCAGATGGATAGGTAGTGATGACCAGGGTCAGCAGTCTGAATGATGATGGTGGAGAGGGAGAGATTTGGAGACTGGTGGTTGAATAATCTGGGGAGGAATGGGGTGACAAGGACAGTGTGCATTAGGGAATCAAGGGGTTAAGGCCTAGTGCAACTGTGTGAGATTGGAGGATGGTGATTTAAGCTGTAGGCGGCTGGAAACAGTCAAGTTTATAGTCATGAGGACAAGTACAGGTAAAAAGAAAATTTGCTTTTAGCAACATCACAAGCATGTAGGTACAGGCAACACACAAATTCTAAAAATTGCATAAATGTTACATAAAGTTATACCATTGAGTAGAAAAAGGCAGTGAAAATGAGTCCTCAGTGCACAAAAATGATATCATCAAAAACAAATCCATGGTGGTGCAAGACGTGGCCCATAGAGTCCACTGCTGAGGTGGGACTGGATTTGTGCAGGTAGCCAACGGCTGTAGGAAAGTAGCTGTTCCTGATCCTGGTGTGTCAGTATATTGCGGGATTTTGTTGCCAAGGGATGGAAAACAAAATAGTGACTTCCTGGGCAAGCTAATGATGAAATAGTAAAACCTACTTCTCCAGGGAATGTTCCTGGGACACCTTGGTCCAAGTTCTTTGCAGTGCTCCAAAAGAGGCATTAATGAGGAATAACTTCTACCCACATGACACTGACATGGAAATTGTGTCAGAAATCTGCTGGTCGAATTTTTGGAAATTGCCACTATCACTATGAAGGGCAACAGTGAATTTTGATTAAATATTGCTTTAAAATGTGCCATTCAATTGAACTTCTGTAAAAAAAAGTCAAAGAAGGAAGTTTTACAGAGGAGTCCTCCTTGCTCCATATTCAGGCTAAGTTTTAACACGTATTCACTAGTTCCAAGTCCTTATAAGGGCACTGGGATAATTAGTTTTCTATAGTCTATTTAAATGTAATAATATACTCTGACTACCTAAAACAAATTGTGTAAATGCAAAATCAACAATGATATATGACATGAAAATCAACATTAGCACTCCTGCTACAGAATTTCTTTGTAGTTGTGCTTGTCATACCAGCTTTCAAAAGCTCTGAATATAATCATGGTACTTTGAACTGTAATCCAATTTTATTCAAAAGTTATTCCAATGTGTAGAACTTCAAAGCAATTAAGCCTAGAGAGCCATCGTTTGTGCTGATGTGTCACTTTATTGTATTGCACAGACTTGATATGACAGATTTAATTCTAGCCCAATTGTCTGGTGGCTTTGTAAACCTTTAGGTATAACACTACAGGTCCTTATGCAATCCGATTGCCTTCAGTAATAAAAAATGGCCTCTGGCTAGAATTTACCTTTCACTGAAATTTATTAGTAAAAGATCACTGGAGGAGAAAAATAAGTCAAAATATGCAGAGGTGTTCTGTTTTGATGCAAAATGGAGAAATCGATCAATTTGACAGGATATTAGAGTATTTAAAATTAAAATCTATATCCATTTCTTCAATGAATTGAGTTCAAATTATAGTCAATCTATGGAAGTGAACATGAATCCAAAAAGTAATCCTATGTATACACACACACACACACACACACACACACACATATATATATGGGGTGATTGATAAGTTCGTGGCCTAAGGTAGAAGGAGATGAGCTATTAACTTCAAACTTTCTGCATAATCACTCAAAGAGTTGAACTGCACGTGCATGTAACGAGAGCTGTATAACTCATCTCCTTCTACCTTAAGGCCACAAACTTATCAATCACCCCTGCTGTGGACCACTTTCTGGAGGTCAAAGATGCCGACTTCTACAAAGAAGGGATCCGTATGCTCCACGACCGCTGGACTAAGTGTGTACATGTAGGAGGGGACTATGTTGAAAAATAAATGTGCTAGGTTTTCTAAAATTGACTCCTTCTACCTTAGGCCACAAACTTATCAATGGCCCTGTGTGTGTGTGTGTGTATAAATTATAAGTCAAAATAATAAATTAGCAAATTGTTGGCCTCATAGATCATAGGAACCTTCATTTTGATGAACACAATATAAATATATATTTCTTTAAAATGAGATGAGCTTTATGAATTCTGCCATGTTAAAAAGAAAATTTAATGTATTTATAAACAGCAGCATCTGGGATATATTCATATGACAGCAAATGACAATTATCAACAGTGCACAAGTCAATCAAATGTAGATGTTTTCTCTATAAAGTCACCAAGAATGCTAATGTTTAACTTAGAAGTCATGTAAGCCTTATATAAAATATTCACAGTGATTTTCCCATGATCTTTTTACTTCAGAATTGAAGAGTCTGTATTTAGTAACATGATAATCCTTTCTGTGTACTTTTAGGCCATAGAATAGGTAAGTGAGGTGATAAGAGGCACAGACTGAGTGGACAGCCATTAGCTTTTTCCCAGGGTGGCAATGGCTAACACAGGAGGACATATTCTTAAGGTGATTGGAGGAAAGTATAGGAGGGATTTTAAAAGTTAGTTTTTTACATAGAGTGCTATGTGCATGGAAAACGCTGCCCGGGTGGTGGTAGAGGCAGATATGTTGTGGACAATTAAGAGAATTATTCAGATAGACAGATGGATGAAAAAAATGGAGTGTTATAGTGGAAGTAAGGGCTAGATTGATTTGGCGCAACATCGTGTGTTGAAGGGTAAGTACCAAGCTATACTGTTCAATGTTCTACATTCTAAGTAAACATTCAATGCTTAAATTTGAAACAAAGTTTGGAGAATGTGCTGTTACCTTGCTTAAAATAATATCCATGTTAACCATGGATTCCTTTTCCATTTGTTTCCTTAAACCCTTCTGTTAATACATGTTCACTTTCAAAATTCAGGGTGAGAGATAACATGACCATCTGCTGAGGTGGTTCTACAGCTCCCATCTTTCTTAATGAGTCATATGTCCCTTCAAGTTCCTCTTCTATGAGCCATTGTTTCTTGTCTATACCCACTCATGGACTCGTAGAATCATCGAGATACACAACACAGAAACAGGCCCTTCGGCTCAAAGTTCTGCTGTCCAAGGTGCCGATATAAATATTGTTTCCCTATGTTTGGCTCACATCCCTCTAAACCCTTCCTGCCCAGGTAGCTGTCCAAATGCCTTGAAATTGTCCCTGCTTCTATGATAACTTCTGGCAGCTTGTCCCATATACCCACTGCACTCTTGTGTGAAAAACTTGCCCTCCAGATCCCTTTTAAACCTTCCCCCTCTTACCTTAAACCTATGCCCTTTAGTTTTAAACTCCCCTACCCTGGGAAAAGTGCTGTGTCCATTTGCCTTATCTATCTCGCAGCCTTCAGCCTCATTCATTCTGGGGAAGGCAGTTCCAGCCTATCCATTCTTCATTATAACTCAAGCCCTACAGTCCTCATCCTTGTGAGCACCTTTTGTGGTGGAAAGGGAATTATCAATATTTAAGAGTGAAACCAAGCACCCTTGTGAACCTTTTCCACACCCTTTATAGCTTAATTATATCCTACCTATAGAGGGACAAACAGAACTACACACAATACTTGAATTGTGGTCTCAGCAGCTTGTTGTACAGTTGTAACATGACATGCCAGCTTATACCCTGCTCAATGAAGGCGACTGCCATATGCCAGCTTCATCACTCTGTCTACTGGTGTTGCCACTTTCAGGCAACTACATACTTGTACACCTTGGTCTCGGTTCTATAAAATTCCCCCGAGCCCTGCCGTTAACGGTGTATGTCCTGCCCTTGTTTAACTTCCCAAAGTGCATCATTGCCTGAGTTAAATTCAATTTGCCATCTCTTTGCCCACGTTCTCAGTTGACCCAGATCCTCTTGTTGCCATCGTTAGCCTTCTTCACTGTTCACTACACCACCAGTTTTGGTGTCATCTGCAAACTACTGACCGTTCCATCTACAGGAACCCAACACAGATCTCTACAGCACACTACAGTCCTCAAGCCCACCACTACCACCCTGTGACCTCCTCCAAAAAGCTAGTTTTCTGTCTGGCTGCCGAGCTCACACTGGATCCCAATCTTCTATTCAGTCTTCATTTTACTCTGTCCATGAGAAAGATATTCTTCTCCCCCGATCACACTCCCAATAAATTGCTGCTTATCTAACTTTTATTCCGAGACTCATCCAGGTTCACACTGCAGTTTGTTTTCCCTCCTCAGAGGCTGGCGCCCTCTTTGCACAACCATATTTTTGTCTTCTAAACTCACTCTCTTAACCATCAGTGGTTACAAAATCATCTATCATCACCCCTAAACACTATCTATGTCCATCTTTTTGACACTACGTTTGGATCTCTTCAGTTAGGTAAACTCTTGTCAGTGCCAAAATGTCTAAATAAAAGCTGTAACTGTAACCTTTGGTAGTTGTGACCACAAAATATTATCTCCTGATCTTTCTCAACCTAGTTGTAAACCTTGACATGGATGAGCAGATGATCCCTTTGCAATATCTGTCACACTTACCTTGACAGTTCCTTTCTATCACAGCAAAATTGACTTCACTTTCAAAACCTTTGATTTATACTTCAGGAGCCTCCAAAGACCTAATCCAATTTTTCCTGATTCTTGTTTTCACTTAATCAGTTTAAGGTTATTTTTTATTTTTTTTTACTTAGATTCTTTTATACTGCTACTTATTACAGAATCTAACAAGCATGGAGAAAGTAACCAAAGCTTCTCCATTGAACTAATTTGGCAGGGGGATGGGACCCAGAGTGATAGTGCTGAGGATGAGGTAGTTGTTTCACAAACAGAGGCAGTGTGCAGTGAGACTGCGAGCAAGGACAGGCTGATGACAGAGCAAAATTGCAGTCAAAGGATGAGTTGCAATGTAAAAGGCTGATTAAATTGAAAAAGGTGAACACAGGACTGAAGGTGTAATATTTGAGATGAAATCATAGCACAGTTACAGATTACTACGTATGACCTTGTGGGCATCACTGAATTATGGCTGAAAGAAGATTATGGCTGGGAGCATAACGTCCAAGGATACACATTGTGTTGAAAGGCAGGTAGGGAGAGGGGGTGGGATTGGTAAAAAATGAAATCAAGTCATTAGAAAGAGGTGACATAGGCTTGAAAAGTGTTGAATTGTTATGGGTAGGGGTAAGATACTGCAAGGGTAAAAAGACCCTGATTGGAAGTTATATACAGGCCCCCAAACAGTAGTAAAGATGTAGTCTACAAATTACAATGGGGAATAGAAAATGCATGCTGAAAGGGCAATATTACATAGTCATGGGGGATTTCAATATGCAGCAGATTGGGAAAATCAGGGTTGTTGCTGGATTCCAAGAGGGGAATTTTCTAGCAACACACATCAAAGTTGCTGGTGAACGCAGCAGGCCAGGCAGCGTCTCTAGGAAGAGGTACAGTCGATGTTTCGGGCCAAGACCCCTCGTCAGGACCCATCATAATCAGGGAGATTTTCTAGAATGCCTTCAAGATGACTTTTAAGAGCAGCTCATAATTGAGCACACTAGTGGATCAACTATTCGGGATTGGGTGTTGTGCAATGAACTGGAATTGATTAGAGAGCTCAAGGTAAAGAAACCCTTTTACGGGCAAGTGATCATAATATGATAGAGTTCACCCTGAAATTTGAGAAGGAGAAGCTAAAGTCAGATATATCAGTATTGTAGTGGAGTGAAGGAAATTATGGAGGCATGAGCGACAGCTGGCCAAAATTGATTGGGAAAAAGCACTGGCAAGGATGACAGCAGAGCAGCGGTGGCTGGAATTTCTCTAAGCAATTCGGAAGGCACAGGATATATACATCGCTGAAAAAAAGTATTCTAAAGGCAGAATGACACAGAAGTGGCTAGCAGGAGAAGTCAAGGCCAACATAAAAACCAAAGCGAGGGCATACAATACAGCAAAAGCTAGTGGGAAGTTCAAGGATTGGAAAGCTTTTAAAAACCAACAGAAGGCAACTAAAAAGTTATAAAGAAGGAAAAGATGGAATATGAAGGTAAGTTAGCCAATGGTATTAAAGAGGATACCAGAAGTTTCTTCAGATGCACAAAGTGTAAAAGAGAGGTGAAAGTATGATCACTGCCTCCCAAGGGTTCCTTTACATTAAGCTCCCTAATAAGATCTGGGTTATTACATAACACCCAATCTAAGATAGCCTTTCCCCGAGTATGCTCAAGCACAAGGTGCTCTTAAAAAGCCATCTCGTACGCATTCAACAAATTTCCTCTCTTGCGACCCAACACCAACCTGATTTTCCCATCCTCTTGCATATTAAAGTCCCCTATTGCAATTATGTCGTTACCCTTATTAAGTGCCTTTTCCAGCTCCCTTTGCAATCTCAACCCCACATCTTGGCTATTATTTGGAGGCCTATATATGGTTCCCATAGTGGTTTTTTTACCCTTCCAATTTCTTAACTCCACCCACAAAGATTTAACATTCCCTGATCCTATGTGACCTCTTTCTAAAAATGTAATTCCATCTCTTACCAACCGAGCCACATAACCGCCTATGCCTCATAAATATCAAGAACATGATGTGGAGAGTCCCTGGGAACAAGTTCATTGGTTATGGGAACAGTTTAGCGATAGTGTGAGTGAAGTTGAGTGAAGTTATCCCTCTGGTTCAGGAGCCTGAGGTGTACTATCAGTTCCTGAACCTGGTGATGTGAGGTGTCAGGCTCCTATATCTTCTTCTTGGTGGCAGCAGTGAGAAGAGAGACTGGCTTGCGTGGTGAGAGTGTTGATGATGCATGCTGCTTGCCTGTGCTCCACATAGATGTGCTCCATGGTGGGGAGGGCTTTACCTGTGATGGACTGAGCCATATTCGCTACTTTTGCAGACTTTTCCACTTAAGGGCATTGGTATTTTCATACCAGGCCCTGATGCAACCAGTCGATATGCTTTCCACTGCATATCTATAGAAGTTTGTCAAAGTTTTAAATGACGTATCGCATCTTCTCAAGCTTCTAAGAAGTTAGTGTGACTGAAGTGCTGGAGCCAGGGAAAGATCCTTTCAAATGATAACACTGAGGAATTTAAGTTTGTTGACCCCCTCCACCTCTGGTCCCCTGATGTGGACTGGCTCATGGACTTCCAGTCTCCTTTCCTCCTGAGGTCAATAATTAGCTTCTTTCTCTCACTGACATTGAGTGAGAGGTTGTTGTTGTGGCATCACTCAGTCAGATTTTCAATCTCCATCCTACATGAAGATTCATCATCACCTTTGATTTGGCCAGTGACCGTGGTGTTGTCAACACTCTTAAATGTGGCATTGAAGCTATTCTTAGCCTCCCAGTCATAAGCATAATGTGAGTGTGGTGGAGGGGCTGTACTGTTGGAGACTGTGGAGGAGATATTATTGCCAATCCGAAACGACTGGGATCTGCAAGTGAGGAAATTGAGGATCCGATTGCACAAGGAGTTATTGTGGCCAAGGTCTTTAAGCTTATTGATTAGTTTTGAGGAGAAGATAGTATTGAATACTGTGCTGCAGACAATGGAAAATATCTTGGTACTTGCTGTCCAGATGTTCCAGGGTTGAGTGAAGAGTGAAGGAAATTGCATCTGCAGTTGTTCCAGTAGGTAAACTGAAGCAGATCCAAGTCGCTTCTCAGGCAAGAGTTGATATTTTTTGTCACCAGTCTCTGACAGCTCTTCGTCTCAGTGGCTGTAAGCGCTACTGGAAGATAGTCATTGCGGCAGGTTACCACATTCTTCTTAGACACTGTAATAAATAGATAGGTACTTCAAACTACTGGTGAGAGGTTTAAGATATTAGGGAACAGTCCAGCACAGTTTTTTAGTACTCAACCAGGTACCCCGTCTGGGCTGGATGATTTCTTTGAGCTCGCCCTCCTGAAGGATGAGCTGCCATTGGCCTCAGAGACTGAAATCACAGAGTCATCGGAGACCCTGGGAGATTGTGAATTCTCCACCATGTTTTGAAGGTCAAAGCAAGCATAAAATGCACTGAGCACACCTGGTAACGAAGCCTTGTTGTCACCGATGTCACTTGGTTTCACTTTGTAGGAGGTTTCGCTCTGATAGCATTCAAGCCCTATCGGAGCTATCAAACATCATTCAGTGATTCAGATTTGGTCTGGAGTTGCCACTTTGCCAGTGAGGTGGTTTTCCAGAGATTGGAATTTGTCATCAGACCCGATTGCCACTGATCGGGCCCTCAGCTAATTGTGGATTTCATGGTTCGTCCAGGGCTTCTTTTTGGGGAGGACCTTTGAATGACTGTGGGGACACACTCATATGTGACTGATTTCATAAAGTCTGTGATGTATTTATTCAGATCCTCAGTGGAGTCATTGAACATGGTCCAGTCTACTAACTTGAAGTCCCATAACTGCTTCTCTGCCTCCTGCAACCACCTCGTTGTTGTTCTTATTTCTGGAGCCTTGTCTGGCCTCTGCCTGTATGCAGATAGGAGGAGGACAGACAAGTGATCAGATTTCCCAAAATGCTGTCTAGGCATTCCTAATCATACAATAGCAGTGGTTTGAGACCCCTGGTACTGCAGATGACACGTTGATGATAACTGGGAAGAGCATTATTCAAACAAGCCTGACGTTTTCTTTTTGCCGATGATGACACTCAATACATTGAGTACCTGCTTCATGTCGTCCACTGGTGGTACGTAACCTGCGGCAAGGATCATGGAGAAGAACTCTCTTGGTAAGTAGAATGATCGGCACTTAATCATTAGATGTTTCAGGTCAGAGGAAGAAGAGTACGACAAGCCAGCTGTGTCTGAGCACCACAGTGCACGTATTATGAAACACAGACACATACCTTTTGCATTCTCTGAATCAGCAGTCCTCTTGTACCATTCTAGAATCTGACGATTCTTAAAAGATCACTACAAATACCTCTTCAATCTCTTCAGCTCCCTCTTTCAGAACCCTGAGTGTGGTGCATCTAGTCCAGGTGACTAATCTACTTTCAGACCTTCTATCTTCCCAGGCGCTTTCTCCTCAATTCTGCTCCTGACACGCTTCAATTTCTGGTATACTGCTAATGTCTTCCACTGTGAAGACTGACAAAAAATATTTATTAAGTTTATCTGCCATTTCATTGTCCCTATTACTACCTCTCCAGGATAATTTTCCAGCAGTCCAATGTCCACTCTTGCCTGGCTTTTACTCTTTATATATCCAATAAAACATTTTACATCCTCTCTTATATTATTGGTTAGCTTACCTTCATTATTTATATTTTCTTTCCTTATGGCTTTTAATTACCTCCTGTTGGTTTTAGCAGCTTCCCAATCCTCTAACTTCCACTAATTCTTGCTACATTGTATGCCTTGTCTTTTGGAATTATGCTATCTTTGACTCCTTTTGTCAGTCATGACTCAACCTCCCTTAGAATATTTCTTCTCCTTTGTGATGTATGCATCTTGCACTTTCCGAATTGCTGCTGGAAACTCCAGCCACTGCTGTCCTGCTATCGTTCCTGCTCCTGTCTCCTTCCAATGAACTTTGGCCATCTCCTCTCTCATGCCTTTGTAATTCTCTTTGCTCCACTACAATACTGATACATCTGACTTCAGCTTCTTCCTCTCAAACTGCATGATGAATTCTGTCATATTATGCCTCCTAAGAGTTCCTTTAACTTTAGGTCTCTAATCAATTCCCTTTCTTGGGATCCAGCACCTACTTGATTTTCCCAATTTACCTACATATTGAAATCCCCCATGACTTACATAACATTGCCCTTTCTATCGCCCGTTGTAATTTGTAATCCACATCCCGTCTACTGGTCGGAGGCCTATATATAACTCCCATTAGGGTTTTTTTTTCACTCTAGCAGCTTCTTAACTCTACCCACAAGGATTCTGTATCTTCCAATCCTATGTCATCTCTTTCTAAGGACTTCATTACATTTTTTTTTTATCAAACAAGCCATCCACCCCTCTATCTGCCTGCCTGTCCTTTAATACAATGTATATCCTTGTATGTTAAGTTCCCAACTATGATCTTATTTCAGCCACGGCTCAGTCATACTTACAACTTCATATCTGTCAATCTCTAACTGCACTACAAGATTACCTACCTTATTCCATATACCGTGCACTTTCAAATATAACACCTTCCCTCCTGTTTTCATCACCCTTTTCAATTTTCCCCGTACGCTGCACTTCAGCCACTGCCCTACCATTTGCATGTCCTTCCTCACAGTCTCACTAAACTGTATTTACTTGTATACCAACTGCCACATCCTCCGCCCTATCAATCTAGTTCCCATCCCCCTGCCTAATTAGATTAACTCCTCTCCTACAGCTCTAACAAACCTGCCCAAAAAGACATTGGTTCCCGCCCCGGGTTCAGGTGTAACCCATCCTTTATTTGAAGGTCATACCTTCTCTAAAAGAGATCCCAATGATCCAGAAATCTGAAACTTCAGTACCTCAAATACCTCACAAATACCTAAGCTACACATTCATCTGTCAAATCATCCTATTCTTGCCTTCACTGGTGTGTGTGTCACGGCAGCAATCCATAGATTTGACCTAGTGCTCTGGTTTCCATCCTCCTGCCAAAGCCCTGCTTTACAGCTTCTACCCAACTCTTTATATTCTCTCTTCAGTACCTCATCTCTTTCCAGCCTATGTCTTTAATACCAATATGTACCACAACCTCTGGCTGTGACTTTCAGCTAGACATAAAAACGCCACCAGTAGTTCACATACCGTAACACAACCAATCCTTTTCACTTAACGAAAAGTTTAAAAGGGGTTGTGTGCTGTCTCCCAGCTGTTATGGTCCAGGACATCTAGGAACGTCTGCAGAAGATTCTCAGGATGGAGGGTGAGTAGCCAGAGGTTGTGGAGCACCTTGGCACTAATGATATAGGTAGAAAGGGGGAGGAGGTCCTGTTCAGTGAATATCGTGATGTTAGGAAGGAGGCAGAAGAACAGAATCTGCAAGGTAAGAATCTTTGGATTCCTCCCAATGCCATGTGCTAGTGAGGGCAGAAAAAGGATGATAGTACAGTTGAACGAATTGCTGAGGAACAGGTGCAGTGGCCAGGGTTTCAGATTCTTGGTTAATTGGAACCTTTTCTATAGCAAGGGTGACCTGCACAAGAGGGACGCATTTCACTTAAAATGGAGGAAGACCGATATCCTGTCCGGGAGGTATGCTAGCGTTACCTGGGAGAGTTTAAAGTCATTTGGCAGGGGGGTAGGAACCAGAGCACCAGGTCAAAAAGTGGAGGGATGGACAGGAAGGTACATTTCAGGGCCAGTAGAAACAGGCAGGAGCGAAATAATAAATAGGATGGAACAGATAGTTTCAAGTGTGTGTGTATTTTAATGCTAGGAGTATTGTGGGAACTGAACTTCAAATGGAACACAGTTTATTACTTTCATCCTCGATTGCAAATCAATTAATGAAAACAAGAAGCGAATTTTATATACATAGTGACAAAGTTGGTAAACTGTTGGCTAATCAGTTGAAGACTAACTATACTAAATTTCAAATTAATCAGATTTATAATCAAAAAGATCAACTGATATTTGATCAAGCTGAGATTAATCAATCCTTTTTTGATTTTTATTCCTCCTTATATCAATCAGAGTTTCCACGAGACTCTAAATAATGTATGACTTTTTAGATAACCTAGATTTCCCTAAGATTTCACATGATATATCTTCTATGCTAGACATTTTCTTCACCACTGATGAGATTAAGAATGTTATTTTCTCTATGAACCCGGGGAAAGCTCCTGGTCCTGATGGGTTTACCGCGGAATTTAACAAATTGTTTGCATCCTCATTAATCCCTTGGTTATTCAGGGTTCTGGAGGCCTCATTAAAACTTGGTAAAGTTCCCGAATCCTTCTATAGAGCATCGATCTCTTTAATATTAAAGAAGGATAAAGATCCTGCTCAATGCACATCTTATAGACCAATATCCTTATTAAATGTTGACTCTAAAATTTTTTCTAAATTATTAGCAAACAGATTAGAAAAAGCACTTCCTTATATTATTTTGGAAGACCAAACGGGTTTTATTAAAGGTTGTTACTCTTTTTATAACATTTGCACACTGTTAAACATTGTTTATACCCCCTCACAAAACGTTCCTGAGTGCGTCATTTCCTTAGACGCTGAAAAAGCCTTCGACAGTCGAATGGCCTTACTTATTTAAGGTGCTTGAAATGTTTAATTTCAGCCCCAAATTTATATCCTGGATCAAATTGTTATATCATTCTCCTATGGCCTCAGTTCGTACTAACTGTTTAAACTCACCTTTTTTCCCTCTTTTTCGAGGTACCAGACAAGATTGTCCTCTTAGTCCTTTATTATTTGATATTGCATGAGAACCTCTTGCAATTGCTATTCGAGAATCTCCAAATATTATTGGGATAACTCGGGGTTTAAAGTCCCATAAAGTATCACTCTATGCTGATGACTTACTTTTAAATATTTCTAAACCTCAAAAATCTATCCCTGCTGCTTTAGATTTATTAGCACAATTTAGTCTTTTTTCAGGTTATAAGTTAAATCTCAGTAAGGGTGAACTTTTCCTGATTAATAAGCAAGTTCCCTTATATCAGAACCTTCTGTTTAAATTAGTTAATAATCATTTTTCATATCTTGGGATTAAAATTACCTGTAAACATAAAGAATTACTTAAGACTAATTTCCTACCCTTAATTGATCACATTACTCAACTTTCAATTAAATGGTCTCCATTTTATTAAACTTTGATTGGTCGTATTAATGCTGTTAAGATGTTTATTCTGCCAAAATTTTTATATGTATTTCAGGCACTACCGATTTTTGTTCCAAAATCCTTTTTTGACAAAGTTGACTCTAAAATTTCTTCATTTATTTGGCAAAATAAAAACCGGAGATTGGGTAAAATACATTTACAGAAAGCTAAGAGAGATGGAGGTTTAGCATTACCTAACTTTAGATTCTATTATTGGACAATTAATATTTGACACATGAAATTCTGGTTACTTGATCAAGATACACTATCCATTCCTAAGTGGGTAGTATTGGAATTACAATCTGCTCAAGGTTATGCACTTGGCTCCATTTTAGGTTCTTCTCTTCCTTTTGATTTGAAACGCCACAAACAGGTTTGTAACTTGATAGTTAAACATACCTAACGTATTTGGTTTCAATTCCGAAAACTTTTCGATCTTAATCAATTTGGGCTTGTGATTCCTATTTTAGGCAGCATATTCTTTCCCTTCTCTTCCACGGACCGTGCCTTTCAAATTTGGAAGACTAATGGTATTTCACGGTTTTTGGATTTATTTTTAGATGGTTCCCTTATGTCTTTTGAACAATTATCTAACAAATATAACTTACCAAGAATACATTTTTTTAGATATCTCCAAGTTAGAAATTTCCTAAGTACTCTACTCTCTTCCTTTCCGACGTTACCTCCTACATATATTTTAGATACTATAATTAACCTTAATCCATGTCAGAAAGGTGTAACGGCTATTATTTATAATACTATTATGAAACTTAGGAAAGCTCCATTCGATAAGATTAGATCAGATTGGGAAAAGGAATTAGGCTTTATTCTTTCGGCGGATGACTGGGCACATATTTTACAACTAATCAATGCTTCCTCTATCAGTTCTAAACACTCCCTAATTCAATTTAAAGTTGTCCATAGAGCACATATGTCTAAAGATAAATTAGCTCATTTTTATTCTCATATTAACCCTCTTTGTGACGGATGTCATGGGGAGATAGCTTCCTTAACTCATATGTTTTGGTCCTGTCCTACTTTGGAAACTTTTTGGAAAGACATTTTTAATATTATTTCAAAGGTATTGAATATAGATATTTCTCCCCATCCTATTACTGCTATCTTTGGATTACCTAAAATTTCCAGTAACCTTTCCCCTTCAGCCCGTAGAATGATTGCATTTCTTACTTTAATTGCAAAAAGATGTATTTTACAACATTGGAAGGAGATTAATGCTCCAACTACGTTCTTTTGGTTTTCCCAGACGATACTATGTTTAAATTTGGAGAAAATTAGAAGTAATCTTTATGATTCTTCAGTTAAATTTAAACAGACCTGGAGATCTTTTATTCAACATTTTCATTTAATGTAACTTTTTTTCTCTCTCTGTCCATATTTACATTCCCTTCTTGCTTTTTAACTGTTTTTAATGGAGGTCGGGTTTGAGGACATGATTGTTTTAAGTTGTTTAACTCTACTTGATACCTAGCTAGCCCATTGCTTTGCTTTGCTTTTTAGATTAGTTGCATGGTGGGTTTTTTTGGGGGGGGGGGTGGATTTTTTTTTCTTTTCCTTGTTGATATGTATGAAAATTAATATACTATTATATTACCTTGTTATTTTATATCTAAACTGCACTGCTTGTACTAACTTCTTTTTGTGTATTAATATCTCTTGTAAAGTTATACTGCAACAGTGTATTAGTGCCTACATGGCTAACCTTTTGTGTACTAATTCAATAAAAAGATTTAAAAAGAAAGAAAGAAGTATTGTGGGTAAGGGTGATGAACTTATAGAATAGATCAGTAGACAGAACTATGATGTTGTGGCCATTACAGAGACCTGGTTGTGAGAGAGAGACAGGAATGGATGCTTGATGTCCCAGGGTTCTGACGTTGAAGGAAAGATAGAGATGAATATATACAAGAGATGGGGGAGTTGAAGTTGCACTACTAATCAGGGACAATATCGCAGCTGCACTCAAAGGGGATATAATGGAGGGCTCATCCACTGAGTCAGTATGAGTAGAAGTCACGAACGGGAAGAGTGCAATCGTCTGATGGGCTTGTACTACAGACATACTCTAATAGCTACTGGCACAGTGAGGAACAGATATGCAGGCAAATTAAGAAAATGTGTAACAACAATAGGGTTGTTGTCATGGCCCTGACATAAATTGTGACTTTCTGAGTACAAGGGGTTTAGATGAGGCAGAATTTGTTAGGTACATCCAGGAGAGTTTCTTGAATCAAGACTCTATGAAGATAGACCAACAAGAGGAGGAGCTGTACTGGACCTGGTGTCGGGTAATGAGACTGGCCAGGTGACCGACCTTTCAGTGGGTGAACAGTGACCACAACTCCTTAACTTTTATGATGGCTATATATAAGGATAAGTACGGACATTGTGGGAGAGTATTAAATTGGAACAGAATAATTATGAAAGTATTAGGCAGGAACTAGGGGGAGTTAATTGGGAACAGCTGATTTTTGGGCAAGTCCTTATCTGGCATGTGGAGGGTGTTTAAAGACCAAATGCACAGGGTACAGGCCAGATATGTTCCCATCAGAAGGAAGGACAAGGATGGCAAGGTAAGAGAACTTTGGATGACAACACAGGCGATGAATTTAATCTGGAAGCAAAAGGAAAAGTATGTAAGGCTTAAGAAGCAAGAATCAAATAGAGCTCTTGAGAGTTATAAAGAAGCCAGAAAAGAACGCAAGAAAGGAATTGGGAAAGCCAGAAGGGGCCATGACTGTCTGTGACAAGTAGAATTAAAGATAATCTCAATGTATTCTGCACATACATCAAGAGTAAAAGGACAACTAGGGAGAGGGTAGGACCATTCAAAGATAAATGTGGGAATACTTGCTTGGATGCAGAGGATGTGGGTAAGGTTTTTAATGAGTACTTTACTACAATATTTACTAAAGGGAGGATATGGAGGATAGGGAGATCAGTGCTGAGTGTATTGATATTCCCGGGCACTTCAAAGTAAAGGAGGAGGTAGTGTTGGGTCTTTCAATGAGCAATGAGTTGGGTAAGTCCCCAGGGCCTAACCCAAGGTTATTGTGAGAGGCAAGAGAAGAGATCACTGGGGCCTTGGTAATATCTTCACATCCCCTGTAGCTACAGGCGAAGTCTTGGAGGACTGACAAGTAGCTAATGTTATTCCATTATTTAGGAAGGGAACCAGGGATGATCCTGGAAAGTATAGACAGGTGAGTCTTATGTCAGTAGTAGGGAAGCCACTGCTGTGAAATCTTGGGGATCAGATTTATGAGCATTTGGAAAACTGTGGAGAGTCAGCACGGCTTTGTGCTTGGCAAGTCATCTCTTACTCAGTTGATTGATTTTTCTTGACGAGTTGACAAGGATGATTGGTGATGTTAGTGCTGCGGATGTTGTTTATGTGGATTTTAGAAAGGCGTTTGACAACATCCTTCATGGTAGACTCATCCAGAAGATTAAGATGAATGTGATCCATGGTGAATTGGCTGTTTAGGTTTAGAACTGGCTTGCCCATAGAAGATAGAGTGTAATGGTCAAAGGGCTTATTCTAGCTGGAGGCCTGTGATTAGTGGTATCCCAATGGGGTTTGTATTGGGACCCCTGTTGTTTGTGATGTATATTAATGACCTGGATGAAAATGTAGTTGGGTGGGTGAGTAAGTTTGGAGATGATACAGAGATTGGTGGTGTTGTGGATAGCGCAGAAGATTGGCGAAGGACACAATGAAATATAGATCAGTTGCATATAAGGGCAGAGAGAAGACAATGGAGTTTAGCCTGACCAAATGTAAAGTGTTCCACTTTGGTATGTAAAACTGTTAAGGGCAAGATCCTCAACAGTATTGATAAGCAGAGGGATCTTGGGTCGAAGTTCATAACTCCCTAAAAGTAGCAACACAGGTTGATAGGGTGGTCAAGATGGCATAAGGCGTACTTGCCTTTATTAGTTGAGGCATTGAGTTCAAAAGTTGAGAAGTTAAGTTGCAGCTTTGTAAAACTCTAGTTAGGCTGCATCTGGAGCATGGCATTCAGTTCTGGTCACCCCATGATAGGAAGGATGTCGAGGCTTTGGAGAGGGTGCAGAAGAGGTGTTGCCTGGATTAGAGGGCATGTGCTATAATGAGAATGTGGACAAACTTGGGGTTGTTTTCTCTGGAGCGGTGGAGGCTGAGGGGAGATCTGATAGAGATGTATAAGTCTATGAGAGGCATAGATAGAGCAGACAGAGAATAGGGTTATGGTAGAGGCAAATAAATTAGAGACTTTTAAGAGATGTTTAGATAGCACATGAATGTGAGAAGTATGAAAGGGTGTGGACATTGTGTAGGCAGAAGAGATTAGTTTAATTAGCCATTTGATTACTAATTTAACTGGTTCAGCACAACACTGTGGGCCAAAGGGCCTGTTCCTGAGCTGTACTGTTCGATGTCCTAAATCAGATCATTGCTCTGTGATGATTTGCTGCACCGTTCCACACATTATGATACTGAAAACACTTCAACAGTACTTCAGATGTAAAGGATATTAGGTTGGGCTGGGGCATTACAAAAACTATATAAATTTCCTTCTTAATCATTGTAAAGTATCCTCAGCTTTTGGCTACTACTTTCTAAGTCCTGCTTAGTGTTGTAACTGCAGAATTTAGGAACTTACAGCAAAGTTATTTATTCTCCCTCAAACATCAAGAAACTCACTACATATGACGCTCATACCACAATATACACTGCCCCCCTCTAATCACAAAATTTACTTACATGTGCATCGGGTATAACCTGGTACATATAGTATAATCTTGGGATAGGAATAATGAACTACGTCTCACACACACACACACACACACACACACACACACACAGACGTGTGCGCACACACACACACTCTCGTTCTCTCTAAGCCAACATGAATATTTAAAAGTGAGTGTTATAGTTCACAGTAGATCATTCTTAATGCCAAAATGCAGGATAAGAGGTTGGGCATGCTTGCCTGACTAGGTAAAATAAGGTACTTGCCCTAATTTCTAAAAGCTATGTTAACGAGTTGGCATGTTTCTGAGAATTATGATTGGCTTTCAATGCTTATGCTAAAAACATTAAGCATAGTGTTTCATAAATAATGAAGTATATTATATATAGGAGTTGGTTAAATGCAAATTCCCCACTTGCTCATGTTTATTAGTCATCCACAGGGTCACTGTCAATACCTCATCTGCATGAACACACAACATGACTCACATAACCAGTTATTCTGTCAATTGGCAAACATCATTCAGTCACATAACCCCACCCACAGAGCTTCCTAATCTTCCATATCCTCTCTCATCCAGTCACCCATGAATTCACTGAATTAGTCACTTTTCCTCTGATTTCATTTCCCTTGCATTAGTAGCTCGAGAAATAACATTAAAACAACAATTCTGCCCCTTTGTCTGTGCAAAGCCATATCACTCTAGCATATTACACACTCAATCCATACTCATTAAACATACCACGGGAAAGTTTTCCGTCAATATTCTTAAATCCTCCGAGTTTAATTAGAAAATATGCTTAGAGTATTCATCTAGCCCTTCAATTTTCTCTGAATGCACTGACTCATGCAATATTTAATTCTAATTTTAAAAGCTATCATCTACTCGGTATCATGTGGGAGCTTGTTGAGTGCAAATTGGCACCTTCGACAGTGACTACAATTCAAAAGTGTTTCAACAGCTGTGAAGTGTGATTATTAAAGGTGGTATACAATAAGTTCAAAGACTTTCTTTCCAAAGGTTCAAAAGGATCGAAGGTTCAAAGGTTAATTTATTATCAAAGTATGTATGCAGTATGCACCTCTGAGATTCGTATTTTCCAGATAGCCGTGAAACGAAGAACGCTATGGAAGTCATTCAAAGAAAAGTATATCAAACCTACCCCCTCGCACAAAAACCTGCAACACGATCATCGACCACAATTCACACTCCCCCCATAAAAAACTAACAAAGTGTGCCAAATGGCAATAAGAACATCAACCCCTAAACCCTCTCCCCATGCAGAAAAATAACTAACAAATTGCACCAAACGGCAACGCCCAAATCCCCCTTGGCACAAAAATAACCAACAAATTTCACCACGCAACAACCCCCAAACTCCCTCCCCTCACAAAAATAACTGACAAATCACACCACACGGTAACCCCCAAACCTTCTCCCCTCACAAAAAACCAACGACACAGCAACAAGAAAGAACTGGCAAAAATACAGTATATAAAAACCTTAAGACTGGCAAAGTCTACTTAATATTTGAAGGTTTGATAATCAAACTGGTCTTTTTCTCTTCTGATTGCTTTGTTTCTCTAATCACTAAATTTCAACCTTTGCTTCAGATCTAATCAGCAGAATTCTTAGTTTCATATTTTCTTGCAACAGGCACAAAATGCTGGAGGAACTCAGCAGGCCAGGCACCCATCTATGGAAAAGAGTAAGCAGTTGATGTTTCAGACCGAGACCCTTCATGAGTCATGATGGAAGGTCTCAGCCTGAAACGTTGACTGTTTACTCTTTTCCATAGATGCTGCCTGGCCTGCTGAATTCCTCCAGCATTTTGTGTGTGTTTAATTTGGATTTCCAACATTCAAGATTTTCTCTTGTTTATGTATATTTTTGGTTGATTTTCTTCTCTTGAGCTGTAAATATTGGGCTTGGCTTTCTCAGGACAGGAACGCGTAATCTAAACTGAAGCTTCTAAACTGAATGTCACAGTAAAAGACTAACTGGCATTTTCCAAAACAAATCAGGGAAGCTTATCCCATAACAAAGTCACTTAGTCACTCCTAGAATGTAGGTGTCACTAGCTAGGGTTTATTGCCTTGAGAATATGTTAAATATTCTTTTGGAAACCCTGGAACAAAAACCACTTAGGTTTTACTGATCAGCCCATAACATATACCAGCTCTTTACTTTCAGATTTTTTAAACTGAATACAAATTCCCAATCTGCTACATTGACATATGATCTACTGCTTTGAATTACTGCTGCTGCCTCTTAATTATCAGTCAATAGTACATCTGCATTACTATATGAAGTTGACCAATTGTTAATTGCTGTTTCTCATACTTTGTGCCAAGTTGTTGACATGTTTCTCTTTATTACACTGTTGGCTGGACTACTAAAAATCTTCATTATCTATGGTGCACTTTGTGACATTGGCTTTTGCAGAAAAAGTTGCTGATACGTGGAATTTGCTGCCGGAGAAGGTGGTGGGGTCACATACATTTGAAAGACATTCAGACAGGCACTTAACTAGACAAGTCACAGAAAGAAATGGACCTAATGAGGGGACATGAGATTAGCATAGATGGGCAAAAAGACTTGCATCGATATGATGGGCAGAAGGGCCTGTTTCTGTGCTATACAGTTCTATGACCCCATTGTTCTGTTTTGGGATCCGGAAAGGCAGATATAAACCTAATGTACTCTTCATGTCTTGGAACTTAATACATTCTCCTCCTTGTGATTTTTTAAACTGTTTCATTATTCTGTTCCCTTGTGTACAATTAAACACACAAATTAGGAGCAGGAGAAGACCACTCAGCACTTTGTACTTGTTCTGCCATTTTAATAAGATGACTGATGTGACTGGAAGCTCACTATCTTATGTAACTCTCGCTTCACCTAGTGGCTTAACATAGGGAGTGATAATACCTGGCCCGGCCAAACTTAAGAAATCTTGTTTGGGTGGATGCTGTGCGATGTGTCCCCTGTTACAAATCAGTACCCTGAAATAACAAACAGTCCACAATATACGAGTAAACGATTAAGCTTTATAACTCTTACTTTGACTATATGGTTAGTAGAGAAACAAAATAAAAGAAAAAAAAAGGGCCCAATCTTATTAACAGTCTGTGCACAAAGTTGGAGCTCACTCATAGGCCGATCAGTCCCTATTGACTTCCTCCGATCGTCACTGCCCTTCGGACCCTCGCTCCGAGTCCACCCCCTCCAGCGGTCTACCAAATCTCTCCATTTGTGTTTTCTATCTTCATCTCTCTCTCTCTCTCTGGCAAAAGCCCGCAAAATCAACTGCTTCCAGATTCATAAGACAGGGCAACAAAATCCTGATTGACTAACATGCATCCCATAGTCCTGTTATCTCCAGCCATAACCCAAACATTGCTGCTACAGAGAAACCGTTACTTCAGCAGTGAACATTACAAAGAAGCCATTACATTAACAGTGAAACCTTATAGTGTGTAACACTTATGACAGAGAGATTTCTGAAAGGTTATGTAGAAATCTGGGCACCTGCTTCAAGGCATAAACATGAGGAATTCTGCGGATGCTGGAAATTCAAGCAACACTCATCAAAGTTGCTGGTGAACGCAGCAGGCCAGGCAGCATCTCTAGGAAGAGGTACAATTGACGTTTCGGGCCGAGACCCTTCATCAGGACTAACTGAAGGAAGAGCTAGCAAGAGATTTGAAAGTGGGAGGGGGAAAGGGAGATCCAAAATGATAGGAGAAGACAGGAGGGGGAGGGATGGAGCCAAGAGCTGGACAGTTGATTGGCAAAAGGGATATGAGAGGATCATGGGACAGGAGGCCCAGAGAGAAGGAAAAGGGGGAGGGGGGGAAAACCCATAAGATGCAAAGGGGTATAGTCAGAGGGACAGAGGGAGAAAAAGGAGAGAAAGAGAAAGAATGTGTGTATATAAATAAATAAAGGATGGGGTACGAGGGGGAGGTGGGGCATTAGCAGAAATTAGAGAAGTCAATGTTCATGCCATCAGGTTGGAGGCGTCCGGTGCTCCTGATGTGGCCTTCTATATATTGGCGAGACCCGACACAGACTGGAAGATCGTTTTGCTGAACATCTACGCTCTGTCTGCCAGAGAAAGCAGGATCTCCCAGTGGCCACACATTTTAATTCCACAACCCATTCCCATTCTGACATGTCTATCTACAGCCTCCTCTACTGTAAAGATGAAGCCACACTCAGGTTGGAGGAACAACACCTTATATTCCGTCTGGGTAGGAGGAAGAAGAAGGCTTGCTCAAAGAGGGAGATGAATTGTTGACCGCAGTCTGACATAATGTCCTGAGAAAAACTGGAGGCGAACTAGTTGGAGAATAAGGTCTGCCATCTCATTGCTGACAGAAATATGGGGAGGACATTGATGCAGGCCACCTTGGACAACTGGTCCACCACTGCCATGACTGCCCTGGCCCTATTGGAAGGTGGAAACCTTTGCTGAAATCTATGGTGATGTGGGACCAAAGATGTCAAGGGATCAGTAGGGTCTGCAGGAGCCCCAAGGGTTGAGGGAATTGGATTGGGCATATACTTTATACTTTATACTTTATTGTCGCCAAACAATTGATACTAGAGCGTACAATCATCACAGCGATATTTTATTCTGTTCTTCATGCTCCCTGGAGTACAAATTGATAGTAAATATTAAAAATTTAAATCATAAATAGAAAATAGAAAAGGAGATGACTTAGCTGTGAGTGATCACTTTAATAATAAATATCAAAATAACAAGCCACAAAACAAGAGACAACAGATACTTAGCACAAGAAAACAACAGGGTAACTGAAGGATGGAAACAGCTAGTTGAGGCTGGCTGGATTGATAGACAATAGACAATAGGTGCAGGAGTAGGCCATCCACCCCTTCGAGCCAGCACCGCTATTCACTGTGATCATGGCTGATCATCCACAATCAGTATCCAGTTCCTGCCTTATCCCCATAACCTTTGATTCCGCTATCTTTAAGAGCTCTATCCATCTCTTTCTTGAAAGTATCCAGAGACTTGGCCTCCACAGCCTTCTGGGGCAGAACATTCCATATATCCACTCTCTGGGTGAAAAAGTTTTTCCTCTACTCCGTTCTAAGTGGCCTACCCCTTATTCTTAACTGTGGCCTCTGGTTCTAGACTCACCCATCAGCGGGAACATGCTTCCTGCCTCCAGCATGTCCAATCCCTTAATAATCTTATATGTTTCAATAAGATCCCCTCTCAGCCTTCTAAATTCCAGAGTATACAAGCCCAGTCGCTCCAATCTTTCGACATATGACAGTCCCGCCATCCCAGGAATTAACCTTGTGAACCTACACTGCACTCCCTCAATAGCAAGAATGTCCTTCCTCAAAATTTGGAGACCAAAACTGCACACAGTACTCCAGGTGTGGTCTCACCAGGGCCCTGTACAGCTGCAGACTTTGCTTTTATGCTCAATTCCCCTTGTTATGAAGACCAGCATGCCATTAGTTTTCTTCACTGCCTGCTGTACTTGCATGATGGGTGAAGAAGGACTGTGGATAAGAGCTCAGTTTAAATAGGCTGCAAGTGATGAGTTGGAGGTGAATGGCAGGTGACTGCTGTTAGCTGCCTGGAGACTGGAAGGTTCCTGCCTTTCTAGGTTTGACGTATCTATACCAAAACCCACTTCCTTGCATTAGCCTGTCTAGTTCCATCATGAGCTTAACTTGTAGGGAAGGTTAGAACCTCGAAGATTTAATCAGAAAGTGGGGCGAATAAAATGGGATCAATGTAGAATTTGAGTAAGTGGATGCTCGGTGGTTTGAATTTCCATGCTGTATGTATTTTTGACTCTGTGAAGAATGTAACATATGCTACACATCTCAGGTGGTACATTGAAGTCACTGGACAAAATGGTGCAAAGAAGGAGAGATGTTTCTTCCCCCTCATTGTCCCTGTACCATGAGCTTAGCATGATAGTCTATAGACGTGAGGCAACAGCACAGTGAGGTCATGAACTGTATCAGAATTACAGAGGCAGAGGTGTTTGCTGTCTTAGGAAAATTGTGGTCGATAAATCTCCAGGGGCTGTCAAGTTGTCCCCTTGGACCTTGTGGGAGTCTAATGAAGAAATTGCAGGGGCCCTAGCAGAGATATACATAAAACATCCTTAGCAATAGATAAGGTGCCAGAAGATTGGAGGATAGCTAAATTTATTCTGTTGTTTAAAAAAAGACTCTAAGAATAATCCAGCACATGACAGGGTGGAGAGCCTGAAATCAGTGGTGGGAATGTTATTGGAAGATAGTCTAAGGGACCGAATATTAAAGTATTTTGATATACAGGGACTGATTAGGAAGAGTCAAATCGTTTTATGCATGGTAGGTTGTGTCTAACAAATCTTATAGAGTTTTTTTAAGGAAGTTACCAGGAAAGTTGGTGAAGGTAAGGCAGTGGAAGTTGTCTACCTGGAATTTAGGAATGCCTTTGACTAGGCACTGCATGGGATGTTGGTCAAGTCACTTGGCCTTCAGGATGAGGTAGAAATTGGTAGGGAAACTATCCTTGCTGGGTCTTATCACTTAGCTCTGTAACTGGATCCTGGATTTCTTAACAGAAAGGCCACAGTCGGTCAGTGTGGATAGCAATGTCTCTAGTCCCATTACACAGATCACTGGTGCTCCCCAGGGCTGTGTTCTTAGTCAGCTGCTGTTCACATTGCTGACACATGACTGTCGCAGGATTCAGCTCAAACCGTGTCATCAAGTTTGCGGATGACACAACAGTGGCTGGCCTCATCAATAACAATGATGAGACGGAGTATAGAGAGGAAGTGGAGCAGCTGGTGGATTGGTGTGAGAACAACAACCTAAATCTGGATGTGGCAAGGTCCCAGGAAGTGATTATTGACACCAGGAAGATGCAGATGAACCATCCCCCTTTGCGCATCCATGGCTCCTCCGTAGATAGAGTTAAGTGCAAATTCCTGGAAGTCCACATCATGGGTGACCTCATCTGGACTCTGAATATCATCTCCCTGAATAAAAAGTGCCTCCACTTCCTGAGGAGATTGAGGCAAGCGAGGCTTTCCCTCCCCCACCCCATCTGAACTGAATTTTGCAGGAGCACCATTGAGAGTGTCCTGACAAGCTGCATCTCCACCTGGTATGGGAGCAGTTAAACATCAGACCATAGAGTAGCTGAGAGGATTATAGGGGTCTCCCTACCATCTACTGGGAACATTTTTGCAGGGCCCTTATTATTATCAAGGATCCCACCCATCCATCCAGCATCCTTTTTGACTTTCTACCATCAGGCAGAAGACTCCTGTGAATGAAGGCAAGAATGGTTTCTTCCCTCAGGCCATTAGGCTTCTGAATTCCCTGCCGCATCACGTCCAAAGTGTCACCAGCTGATTTGTCCTGTGTCCTACAATATTTAATTTATATACTTTACTGTGTTTATTTAGGCATTATTAATTTAATTCTTACTTTCCTAAGTTATTGTGTGTTATGTGTACTACTGTGCTTTACATCCTGATCTGGAGAAATATTATCTCATTTGATGGTATCCATGTATAATGTTAAATGATAATAAACTTGACTTGACTTGAAATTGGATTAGTCATTGGCTTTGAGTATGAAGAGCCAGAGGATGGTAGTTGTTGGTAGCCTCTCTGACTGGAGGACAGTGACTTGTGGTGTGCTGTATCGACAGTCTGGATATTAACATCGTGAACTGGATCAGCAGGTTTGCAGATGACACCGAGATTGGGGGCTGTAATGCACAGTGAGGAGGGCTACTAAAGCTTGCAGCAGGATCTGGACCAACTAGAGAAATGGACTGAAAAATTCGAGTGTGAGGTGTTGCACTCCAGTAGGACCACCCAGTGTAGGACTTAAACGGTGGGTGGTAGGACGCTGGAGTAGAATAGAGAGATCGGGAAATACAAATCCATAATTCTTTGAAAGTAGCATCACAGATATATTGGGTCATAAAGAGAACATTTGGCACATTGGCCTTCATAAATTAAAGTATTAAGTACAGGAGTTAGAATGTAATGTTGAAGTTGTATAAGATGTCTAATTTGGAGACTTGTGTATAGTTCTGGTCACCTGCCCACCAGAAAGATATCAATAAGATTGAAAGGGCGCAGAAAGAAATGACAAGGATGGTGCCAGAACTTGAGAACCTGAGTATAGGGAAATGTTGAATAGGTTATGAATTTGTTCACTAGAGCGTAAGAAAATGAGGGGAGATTTGATAGAGGTATACAAAATTATCAGGTGTATAGTTAGGGTAAATGTAAGCCGGATTTTACTTCTGAGGTTTGGTGAGACTACTACTAAGGGTTATGGGTTAAGGGTGAACTGTGACATGAGTCTTCACTCAGACTGAGAGTGCTGAGAGTGTAGAACGAGCTGCCAGTGGAAGTGATGGATGGGGGTTTGATTTCAAAATTTAAGAGGAATTTGGATAGGTACATGGAGGGGAGGGGAGAGGTATGGAGGGCTATGGAGGGCTATGGTCCAGGTGCAGGTCAATGGGACCAGGCAGATTAATAGTTTGCCATGGACTGGATGGGTAAGCAGCTGGTTTCTGTGCTGTGGTATTATATGAGTGTGACCAGTGTCTGGAAACTGTCAAAGGTGCTAATGTGGATTGCTACCGATGTAGTTTCATCTAGCAATGAAAGCCAGTATGACTAACTCTGATTAAAACTGATTTTGGTACATGTAATATTAAAAAACATCAGTTCTGTGCAATCCAGTTTCCAGGCTGATGATGGCTTTATATAACTGGTCACTGTGACAGTGAATGCAGTTTTTTAAAAAAGACAATTTCTCAGTCATACCATTGTGGGAGCAAACTTTACTCAAACTTTACTGTGACTAAGGATATGGATGAAAAGGTGAAAGTTCATGTCTAATCTCTCTTCTTTCATCCAATTATCCCCTCATCCCACACCTCCTCTTCTACACCCCTCACGTCTCCCTGCTTTTCTCATCACAGCACAACACCCCCTCCTTTTGATTAACCACAAAGAGCAGTGGTAGAAGAGCAGAAAAGCAGTGATTCAGATTAACATACTGTCAGTCATTTAACATTTGCCACCACCAGTTCAGAAGCTGAAATGATGAATAATTTATCCTGGAGGTGAGATACGCTTGTGGTGATTCACCAGCAACTGTCAGCAAGAGCACGAGAAAGAGTAGCACATGCCCCAGTTCCCAAGAAAATAAAATTAAGGCTTTGACAGAGTAGCTCTTCGTTTCCATGCCTTTCACTTGCTCAGTGTATAGCTCAAGCGCTGTTCTCAGAACTCGTAATGATGTGGTGCGTATTGTCAGGCTACCACAAACCATTAGCTCATAAGACCTCAGAGGTCATGGTACTACACAGTAACAAGCCCACCGGGTCCATGCTAATAAGCAGGTACTCACTAATCCCATTTAGTGTAGCAACTACACTAATCCCATTTGCCATCACTTAGTCCATTACCTTCTTTACTTAGGTGGTTCACATGCTTGTCTGGATACTTCTTTGGTGTTGTGGGAGTATTGGCCTCCATCAACCACTAGGCATTGTGTTCTAAATTCCCACTACACTTGAATTTTTAAAAAAAACCTCTTCCTACCTCCTATATACCACCTACCTTTTATGCAAAACCTCTAAACTCAACTTTTAGACATCTCTGCCATTCAGAAAAGCTTCTTATTATCTACCTACTTTTGCTCCTCATAATTTTGATTTCTTTTATCAGGATCCCTTTCAGCTTCTTCTGCTTCAAGATTAAAACCAATCCCTCCTCATAGCTGCAATCCTTCATTCCAGACATCTTCTCGGAACCCTCTCCAGTGCAATTGTGTCCTTTCTGTAGTGTAGAAATCAGAACTGCACACGTTACTCTAGATGAAGCCTAACCAATGTTATATAAACTTGGACCATTTCCTCTCTGATCCTACATTTTACACATCTCCTATATCACAAACACAAAAAAATCTGCAGATGCTGGAGATCCAAAGCAACCCACACAAAATACGGGAGGAATTCAGCAGGTCTGGCAGCATTTATGGAAAAGAGTAAACAGTCGATGTTTTGGCCGAAACCCTTCCTGCAGTCTGTGAGTATGATGAACGGTGACTGAGGCTCACTCTGGGCAGCTCCAGGGATTCAGATCTAAGGACTCAATTTGGTTTGGAATGCTGTTGCTCATTTCTAATGTTTGCATGATTCTGATTTTTCTCTTTCCCTGTGTATTGGGTATGCATTTGCCTGTTAGCAGACAAATCTCAAGGTTGTATAAATTATGGATACTTTGATAATAAATGTACTTTGAATCTTTGAAGAAGGACCTCTGCCCAAAAAGTTGACTGTTTACTCTTTTCCATAGATGCTGCCTGACCTGCTGAGTTCCTCCAGAACTGTGTGCATGTTCCTCCCCGTCTCCTATATGCCTTATTCAGCACCTATACCTGTGCTGCCAACAGAAGAGATACTTGGAGAAGAAGAGTTGGGACAATATGTTGCAGTTGTCCAAAACTGGTGAGGCCTCACCTGGAATATTCTGTACTGCTTTTAAGAGAAAGATGTGTTTAATATGGAAAGAGCACAAAGAAGATTTATGGGAATGTTGCCAGGACTTGAAAACCTGATTTATAGGGACAGATTGGGCAGGCTAGGAATTTATTTCTTGGAGCATAGGAGACTGAGGAGTAACCTTATAAAGGTGTGTAAAATCACGAGTGGCATAGATGAGGTGAATGCACACAGATTTTTTTAACTCAGAAAAAGAAATCAAAATTGAGAGGTCGTAAGTTTAAGGTGAGAATGGAAAGATCTAAAGGAACACGAGGAGCAACTCCTTAACACAGAGGATTACATAGAAACAGAAAACCTACAGCACAATACAGGCCCTTCAGCCCACAATGCTGTGCCGAACATGTACTTCCTTTAGAAATTACCTAGGGTTACCCATAGCCCTCTGTTTTTCTAAGCTCCATGTACTGATCCAGGAGCATCTTAAAAGACCCTATCGTATCCGCCTCCACCACCATAGCCGGCAGCCCATTCCACGCATCCACCACACTCTATGTAACAAACTTACCTCTGATATCTCCTCTGTACCTACTTCCAAGCACCTTAAAACTGTGGCCTTTTGTGTTAGCCATTTCAGCCCTAGGAAAAAGCCTCTGACTATCCACATGATCAATACCTCTCATCATCTCATACACCTCTATCAGGTCACATCTCATCCTCCGTCACTCCAAGGAGAAAAGCCCAAGTTCACTCAGCCTATTCCCATAAGGCATGCTCGCCAATCCAGGCAACATCCTTGTAAATCTCCTCTTTCACACTTTCTATATATAGTTTCTACGTCCTTCCTGTAGTAAAGTGACCAGAACTGAACATAGTACTCCAAGTGGGGTCTGACCAGGGTCCTATATAGCTGTAACTTTACCTCTCGGCTCTTGAACTCAGTCCCACGGTTGATGAAGGCCAATGCACCGTATGCCTTCTTAACCACAGAGTCAACCTGCACAACAGCTTTGAGTGTCCTATGGATTCAGACCCCAAGATCCCTCTGGTCCTCCATTGTGCATATATGGAATGAGCTAGTTGAGGCAGGTATGATAACAAGATAATTGTTTTTAAAAATTGGACGGGTACATGGATAGGAAATATTTAGAGGTATGTGAACCAATGTGGACAAGTGGGTCTAGCTCAGATGGACATCTTGGTTGGTGTGAACAAATTAGTCCAAATGGCCTGTATCCATGAAGTATTATTCCATCACTTTGATTAGGAATGATACCTCCTACTGTCCTTTTCCAACCATTAATATACATATATATGGCAAAAGGCAAGAGTCCCAGCAGTGATCCTTGTGGTATGTCACTGATTTTATGCTTTTCATCACAAAAACAACCCATCACAATCACCCATCTGTTACTAAGCCGGGTTTGGATCCAATTTGCTGATTTATTCTTCCAGAATAGAGCTAGAGGTATTTGGAATATCTCGCAGCTTGCTGCCAACAAGCAATGGCGCTCTTAATTCCAACAGAACTGAGCATGTTTAATTTTCTCTTGCCAAAGATCAGCAGGCGTAGTGAAAAGTGGCATTGCAAGGACAAGGGAAGCAGCCATTTCAAACCACTGCTAAATTTGCTCCGAATCACAGACCATCCTAACATTTGCACAAATTGACCTTCCTTTTTTTCACTCCTGGGGTAAAATTCTCA
The DNA here is from genome assembly GCF_030028105.1 of Mobula birostris. Taxonomy (NCBI): domain Eukaryota; kingdom Metazoa; phylum Chordata; class Chondrichthyes; order Myliobatiformes; family Myliobatidae; genus Mobula; species Mobula birostris. The sequence continues at coordinate 18,110,616 of NC_092378.1, forward strand.
TACATACCACTTCACAATACCATTGGCACAAATACTCAATAAGGACTGCTGTTCAGAAGATACCATACATCAATATATGAATAGAAAAAAAAGCTGTCAGCTGCAGATTGTGTAATAGTTCAAATTCAAGTCATTGAGGATCTTTGATCTGTAGCTTCAACTATATTCCAGCTCAGTGGGACTGCTATCTTTTCAGTCACTCTCTGATAATTGTTAATCTTTACCATTGAATTTGGTAGAAATAAACATTGGGAAAGATGAAAAGATGGTTGCAGACAGGCTAACAATCATTTCAACCTGTCACACAAAGACAAATAAAGCCAAGTGAGTTCATTAGCATCTGAAATAGAAAAGGTAAATGTTTTGGATAGAAACCCATTTCGCATTTACTGCAGTCATGCCTTTTTTTTAAAGAAACAGCAAGAAACAGCTCTTGTCTTATTTTGAAATAAATAAATGCTCAGTGAGGCACCTGACACCTTCTGTCATTCTTCAGAAATATTACAATTTTTAAAGCAATAAACTATCTGCTAATGCACCTAAATCCAAATCAGATACTTCCAGTATTCCTTATCAGCCTATTTTTAAATGACTGCTTGAGATCTCTGCTTCAAACATGAATCAAAAGCAACCTGAGAACTCAAAAGAGCCAGAAGTTCTAGTGTTTGTTCATTACACATCTGAAGACCTGTGTTCATAAAAAAGTATTTGATTTTTTAAAGTGCGCTTTGTTGCAGGGTTCCTTTTAATTTGTTTGGCAGATAACTCCACTAAAGGTAAATGCTAAACTGTAGCATGTCATCTTATAAAATAGAGTCCTGCCGAAGGGTCTCGGCCCAAAACGTCGACTGTACCCTTTTCCCAGATGCTGTCTGGCCTGCTGAGTTGCTCCAGCATTTTGTGTGCGTTGCTTGGATTTTCTCTTGTTTATAAAATAGAAGGCTGTCTGGCCCAATAGATGTTCAAAAGAATAGTACAATTTAGTTTGTGAATCTAATATGTTTCTTGTTTCCCTAGGCACTGGTCCTCATTGAAATCTGTTTTCACATTCTTGTCAAGCAGTGTCTTTAAAAGTTGAGCAACTATTTGTGAGGGGGAAAAAGTCCTTCCTTGCCTTTGGCTCATTTGTCTTTTTAGATCTGATGCTGACTAACGAGCCATGTTACGGAGGGAAATTGGCGCTAGGAATAACTCCACAGCATTAATATAGTATACAAGCTGTGTGTCTTGGGTCACCCTGACACTACTTGGGTCACAGTTTGAGGATAAAGGGGAAGCCTTTTAGGACCGAGATGAGGAAAAACTTCTTCACATAGAGAGTGGTGGATCTGTGGAATTCTCTGCCACAGGAAACAGTTGAGGCCAGTTCATTTAAGAGGGAGTTAGATATGGCCCTTGTGGCTAAAGGGATCAGGGGGTATGGAGAGAAGGCTGGTACAGTGTTCTGAGTTGGATGATCGGCCATGATCATACTGAATGGCGGTGCAGGCTCGAAGGGCCGAATGGCCTACTCTTGCACCTATTTTCTATGTTTCTATGTTACTTGTGAGAGTCGAATGAAGAGTGAGAACTTCAGTTCATGTAAAATTAGATTAGATACAACTTTATTGTCACTGTGCCAAGTACAGGTACAAAGCCAATGAAATGCATTTAGTATCTGACCAGAAATGCAAAGAATAGTGTTATTTACAAAATAACTACGAATAAAAAAAGTGCTACAGCACACAAATATAAAAGTACTGAGACAGTACAATACAGATGCAATGCTGCTCAGTGCTGTGATGTGAGGTTCAGCAGCGTCACAGCCTCAGGGAAGAAGCTCTTCCTGTGCCTGCTGGTGCGGGAGCGGAGGCTGCTGTAGCGCCTACCCGATGGGAGGAGAGTAAAAAGTCCATGGTTAGGGTGAGATGCACAACTCAGATACACTGCAACTGATGCGTTGGTTTCAGTACAGCTCTACACAATGAATCAGAATCAGGTTTTATATCACTGACCTACGTTGTCAAGTTTTGTTGTTTTTAGAGATACAGCGCAGAATAGACCCCTCTGGCCCTTTGAGCCATGCTGTCAGCAATCTCCCAATTTAATCCTAGTCTAATTACGAGACAGTTTACAAAGACCTATTAACCTACCGGTTGTCAGTTATCAAGGGAGACCTTAGACGATGACCTTAGAGATGATGCTGGAATTGACAGTACAGTCCAAATGTAAAAATTACCGTAAGTTACACAAATAAATAAATAGCAGATGGTACAGTAGCGTAGCAATTAGTGTAAAACTGTTACAGTGCCAGCAACGTGGGTTCAATACTGCCCATGTCTGGAAGGAGTTTGTACCTTCTCCCCCACTGCTTGGGTTTCCTCCAGATGCTCTGGTTTCCTCCACAGTCCAAAGACGTACAGGTTAGTAGGTTAATTGCCACACAAATATGATTAGGTGGCATGGGCTCATTGGGCTGGAAGAGCCTCTTGTTACATGCCGTATCTCTATGTAAAAAATAAATCGTGTAAATGGTGAATAACAAATGAGTGTTCATGGGAAATAGACAATAGGTGCAGGAGTAGGCCATTCGGCCCTTTGAGCCAGTACTGCCATTCACCGTGATCATGGCTGATCATCCACAATCAGTATCCAGTTCCTGCCTTATCCCCATAACTTTTGATTCCACTATCTTTAAGAGCTCTATCCATCTCCTTCTTGAAAGCATCCAAAGACTTGGCCTCCACTGCCTTCCGGGGCAGAGCATGGACTATTCAGAAATCTGATGGCAAAGGGGGAAGTAGCTGAGTTGGTGTGATTTCTGCATCCAGCTCATGAAGGGGGCATATTGCAGTGAGAGCAGCAACCTTCACATTGATGGGGGAAGACTTCCGGTGGTGGGAGTGAACTCCAAGTAGTGAAAGGGGCCGGGCAGGTTGGTGTAAAACAATTCTAGGGGACCAATAGAAACCTTCCATTGTTACAACTCGGCAGTTCTGTTAGAAAGTTGAAAGGGAAGTCTCTGCAGGTTCCAGAGTGGGAACTATGAATGCCTGTGTGGTGACAGTGCAGTACAGTCAAGTAACTGTGTCTATTCCATCTCAGTAAATGATGCTTACTGAGTAACTGATGTTCTGTTCTCCATGAGTACGGAGATCGGGTGACCTCCATAACAGGGTGGAGTCCAGCAAACTGCAAAGTGGCAAAGATCAGAATCAGCTGCTTGCAATGATTCTGAGGCCAGGAAGCTCCACTGGTGAAGCAGTTGAAGCACATGCGAGGTTTCAGAATGTCACAGATCTCAATGGGGGAAAATATTTCAGCTTGAGTGTTGTCTCTTTAAATTGCATGGCCTCCAGTGAAGTAGGCTAGAACAACTTAATTGTCCTATGGCTAAATAAGAACAGTTGTTTTTTCAAAACTGGTAATTTTGATGAACTTAGATGAACTGAGTTTTGCATGTTTTGTACCTGGTGATATCACTCGGGAGAGATCTCTGTGGGGAAAACAGGACTGGGTGATAATTTTCCCAGAAGACACATTTCCTGACTGTAGTGCATCTTTAAGCGTGGACGTGCTGTCACTGATTCTGATTGGACAGGAAAGAACTGGCTTGCCTGCTTTACAACAACACTACAGACTGTAGAGCTTACAATAAGAGCTCAAAATCTAAACATACAAATAGATTAAGTGTTCCACCATGCAAAGAAGCCATGATGTCTTAGGTATACTGTATCTGAATGTCTTTGTGAGTCTTTGCATTGACAGGCACTGAAATATCCAGGTTAATCCAGGTTAAGCCAATTTTTCACGGTGCAAATCATTTTTTCATTTGGTGCTCTGTATTATCTCCAAGAACTCTGAACCTTGTTTTTACAGTAAGGAGAACAATATAGTCTGCATCATCCTACACATAGTTGGTCTATTTTTCCTTACATCTTTCTGGTAAATTAATGTTGCACTTTCTACAAGCATTAATTCTAGCATAAACCACAAGAGAATTGCATTGCACCTTCCTTAGAAAGAAATCCAGTCACACCTCCTATCCCATTAATGTTCTATTCTCTATGATCCAGTTTGTTTCTACTTTCTTATTAGTTTCTATCTTTGATGCAGCACTTCATCACATGAGTTTTGAAGGTTTATATTGACAAAATCCACTGCACTATCCTCACCAATCCTCCTGTGTACTTGCTTCGTAAAGAACTCGACAAAATTTTAATAAATCCTCACTGGCTCTTCCTTATTAACATATATGTTGCCCTTGGGCAGCTTTAAGCAGTTTTCCTATACCTGACCTTAGACAAATAAGTTGTAGTTACTAGATTTTACTTTCTTTCCTTAAAGAAAATACACTTATTTGGAATGGATACTCAAAGTAATTATAATAACATAAAAACAATATACACAAAGTTCTGGAGGAACTCAGCATCTCTGGAAGAGAGTAAACATATATGAAGTTTCCTGCCGAGACCCTTCATCAGGACTGAAACGATGTCCGGAAAAGTCAACTGTTTACTCTTTTCCATAGATGCTGCCTGACCTGCTGAGTTCCTCCAGCGTTTTGTGTGGATTACTTTGATTTCCAGCATCTGCAGATTTTCTTTCGTTCGTGATAACAATGTAAAAAGTTACTTAGCAGAAGACAGAGGATTTCAGGAAACAGAAGGAGCGGCTGATGTGAAATGCATTCCAATGGAAATAAAATCAGCAGATCAATCAAAAGGACGGTGCTTTGATTTCACCCATTTTGCATTTGATATTACCAATTTTCTGCTTGCATGAAAAGTCAAACCTGCTTTGATAATTTGAGAAACTGGATTAATATTTGAATTGATATTATCATCTTTTCTGAGTCTTCTGAAGTCAATGATAAAACTGATTTCCCCTACAAATATTAGAAAAAAAATTATCTGCAGTTACAAATAATTTCTATAGTCTAGCTTGTTATCAGTCATGTTGTATTTAATGTGTGTGATGTTGATACAAGCAGTTCACAGCAAGTATTGTTTTATCAGAAAATTGTTCAGTGTATAGTGAAAGATTAAAGACAATGCCAAATGAAATTTGTTGCTGCTGGCTTTGTAACGTAGTGTATTAAACATTATCAGAAATGATGACAGTTTTACCACTTGTACTTACCACTGGGAGAATCACCTTGTACTAGTCTACATGTAAACCACCCTCCCGGCTTTTCCACAGGAGCACTGCTTTAGCAGAAATGTTTCCAGGTCCTCACATATCGCTTGTAGATAGTAGATGGGCGTTTGTAATAAACGTGCTGGAAAATTCCACAGAACTGCACTGCTCACTGGGTGCTCTTTCAACGCGTAGGAGTTTGGTGTCCATCACACTTCCACTGTGGCATATCAACAGTGTGGGAGCAGCTTGGACTAATTTCACAGGCAGTCTTTCACAGCTAATGTATAAATTAATGACAAAACTAAATACAAATATTTAATGGTCCATATGTCATGAATGACGCTGATGTTTTAGTAAGTGCTTGGCTCAGAAGTGGTCTGTGTGCTCCCTGTTTTTTGGGTCACTGGTCCACAAATATCCCAACGTAACAGGGAGGAAGTGTGAACATATTTATGAGGGAAACCTCACCAGGAAAATTACACCTAGGAATTGTTTACCAGGTGCACCCAAGATTGATTTCCATTATAATTACTGATGATTTGTCATTAAATCCTCTAATCATGCTTCTCAATCTTTCTAGCTGCTGTACTGAACCCCTAGACAGAAAGCTGCAAATAATGTTTGCTTAATCACACTGTGAGAGGAGCTGTACCAGATCTTTATTGCCTCGTTCACTGAAGCAAATGGAAGTGAACTGAGCACAGCATCCTGAAGACTCTGGAAAATATGAGGCATTTTTCGTTGCGGCAGGCAGCTGTGGAGCCCAAGTCATTGGATATATTTGTCAGAGGCTGATAGATTCTTGATTAGTCAGGGCATGAAGGGACACGGGAAGAAGGCAGGAGATTGGCGTTGAGTGGGGAAAATGGATCAGCCATGATGAAATGTCAAAGCAGACCCAAGTGGCCTAATTCTAATCCCATATCTTATGGTTCCATGGGAGCTAGCATTCAGCAAATCCTGACACTAATAATGAATTCATCATCACCTTTAGCGTGTCAGCACCACTTAAATCCACTTTAGTAAAGAGTGTGTGAAGGTCAATATCAGTATAAAGCTCATGACCTACATGCTGGTAATGATCTCTGCCCTCCTGGGGGCCTGGACTAATTACAACATTCACCGCAAATCAGCGGAGAGGTATTGCAAATGCTGTCTTTGGAAAATCGATCAACTGCATGGGCAAGATTGCCAAATCAGTGACAATGTTCTCTCTCAGGCCAAAGCCTATCAGCTCTGATTGGCAGCCATACATTATTAAGGCTCACATCAGACTCCTGAAGCACATGCTCTGATATGAGCTCCAGCACTGCAAGATATTGCCGAGTAGGCCAAGTAAGAAAAACTTCCAGTGATATTTGCCAGGAGCATGTGGAAGGCCAGCAGATCAGTGGGAGGACCAGCCAACCTCCCAAACTACCCATTGATTATAGAGTCGTAAGTTAGAAACAGGCCCTTTGGCTCATCAAGTCCATGCCAAACCATTATTCTTCCTTGTTCTATCGACCTGTGCTTGGATCATAGCCCTCTATACACCTCCTATCCATGTACTTATACAAACTTCTCTTTAATGTGGCAATTTCACTTCTGCTGGCAGCTCACTCTACTCCCTCACCACCCTCTGAATGAAGATGTTGCCCCTTATGTTCTCCTTAATCATTTCACTTTTCACTCATAACCCACAACCTGTAGTTGTACTCTCACCCAACCTCAGTTGAAAAAGCATGCTTGTATTTACCCTATCTATTGTTGCCCAAAGCATCCCTTACTTCATCTGGGACAGAACTCAGTTTATTAAACATCATCTACGAAAAATCAGTTAATATTTCATGTCACAGCTCCTGAATAGTCCTGAACCTGTAACTTTTAACTAATTCTCTTTAGACAGACGCCACCAGACCTGCTGAGGAGAACATAGAACATGAACACCACAGGACGGTAGGGTCCCATCGGCCCATGATGTTGGGCTGACTTTTTAATCTACTTTAAGATTATTCCAGCTCTCCCTTCCTACATAGCTCTGCTTTTTTCCACCATCCATGTGTCCATCTAAGGTGATGTATTCACCCCAGTACATCACAAGTAAGCCCTCCCAACCACTGAGCACATCTACGTGAAACACTGTCGTAGGAAAGCAGCATCCATCATCACCCAGGCCGTGCTCTCTTTTTGTTCCTGCCATCAGGTAGAAGTTACAAGAGCCTCAGGACTCGCACCACCAGGTTCAAAACCTGTTACTTCCCCTCAACCATCAGGCTCTTGAACAAAAGGAGATAACCACACTCAGTTGCCTATCCATTGAAGTGATCCCACAACCAATGATCTTACTTGGAGCACTCTTTATTTCATGTTCTCGTTATTTATTGCTACTTATTTGTATTTGCATTTGCACAGTTTGCTGTCTTTTGCATTCAACTTGATCTTGCATTGAATTTTGTTATAGCTACTATTCTATGGATTTGCTGAGTATGCCCACACGAACATAAATCTCAGGGTTGTATGTCATGACATGCATGTATTCTGATAATAAAATATACTTTGAACTTTCAAACTTTAAAGAGTTTCAGAAATGCCCCTAATGCATCTGCCCCTATTATCACCCCTGGCAGGATATTCCACCTGTTCACCACTCTGTGTAAAAAAACATATCTCTGATATCCCCCGCACATACTTTCCTCCAGTCACTTTAAAATTATGCCCCCTCTTATTATGTCCTGGGAATGAATCCCTGGCTATCCACTCAATCTATGCCTTTTATCAACTTGTAGACCTCTGTCAAGAATTATTTCCAGCATTTTTTTGTTTTATTTCAGATTTCCAACAGCTGATGTTTGATTTTCTATGATCAATTGATTCATCCATAGAACACTGGTTATTATAGTTTTAGGAGTCAACAGTGTCTGTGGAACTTTCTGAAAACAACATGAACTACTCGACAATGGGAATAAACAGAGCTAAATGGTAAACATTTCACTGAGAATTACAACAAAAACAACAGCTAAATAAGGTTCAAATTATAAATTCCTTCTTTGAGGCCATTGGCTGTCAGTGATGCTAGTCAGCTAACAGGAAATTTTTGAAGTAAGCTTAATGGTTGAAGTGGAAATTCACTGGATTAGCCATTGCCTTCTGAAGTGGCCCACTCGTTACTATGGCAATCCAAAACTAATCCCACTTCAGTATATTGAACAGATCGTTCTTCTTGCTCGTTGTGACATCAGCTAACTGATCATGATCTATTATTACAACGTGCCTTGCTCTTGCATTACTGAGATATAATTCTAGTGGATTTTCAAAGTGTGCAGCTGATTTTATAAGCCTAGACCATTATTTTCTACGATTAAGGTGCCACGAGCCATTTGAGATATGTCAAAAGTACATCTGGGTTGCTCAAAGTCAGAACATTTCCATTAATAAATAATAGACACAAGAAATTCTGCGGATGCTGGAATTCCTGAAGAAGGGTCTTGGCCTGAAATGGTTTATTCAGTTCCATAGATGTTGCCTGACCTATTGAGTTCCTCCAGCATTTTGTGTGTGTTGCTCCAATAATAAACACCTTTTATTGTGAATTTAATCTTGGAATCTAGAAATGAGTCAACATGAAGGGATCATTTCTAAAAGATTAATCAGAACATCTTAATGTATATTTTTACTACTACAGTGGATCACACAGAACATTTCAAGTTGAAAGATGTAACTTGCACCTCAGTTGGATCCTTGTTAATATTCCCTTTCTGTTGATCTGATGGTTCCATGTATCTCTTTTCATTTCCTCTCTTCTAAACCTCTTTCATTTTTTTTTATCTCTTTGCCTCAGATTAGCAATAGTGTGTAACAGTGCAGGCAAAGCAAACGTTGAGAGCCATGGGTGACTTTGTCCAATGACAGAAATACTGAGGAAATTGTTGGATACATTATAGAAGAGTTTGCCACAGTAACAGGCCCTTGAGTCCACAATGCTGTGCTGAACTAAATATATTAGTAATCAGACTACCCAAATAAATTAATCCCTTCTTCCTTCACGGTGTCCGTTAATGCCAGGACGGAGATCAGTGGGGAGGGACGAATGGACAAGAGAGTCATTTAAGGTGCGATCCCTGCGGAAATCAGTAAGTGGCACGGATCAGCACAATGAGTCGCACTGCCCAGCAACCCATCTCTTTAATGCTAGCCTAATCAAAGGTCAACTTGGAATAACCAATTAACCTAGCAACCAGAATGTCTTGGAATGAAGGAGGAAACTGGAGCACCTGTGTAGCACCTGTCTTATCACGTGTAACTAGTCTCCGCACTCTTTATGAGAAAATCTACTTATGTAGTACTAAACTCAGTTTTAGTGGACCATCAGAAGGAGGCAGTGAATAGAAAACACACACTTCTGGAGGTAAGTTTGTTTATAAAGTAGCTATATATACAAAATATTTTCATGAATAAGAACAATTCAAAATTGCAACATTCTACCTTAGGTTCCAAATCTCAGATATCAAGCAAAAAACAAATTTGTTTTTAGTTAGAATCAGTGAGATTCATTAGAATAACCTTTATTACACCAATTTCTCTAACTAATTAGATCTAGTGCTATTCCCTAGTTAAAGGTTTACAGACTGACATTTGCCTTTGTATTTATCCCTAGTTAGAATTAGGAAACTAATTAAATTCCTATTCTTAACTATTATGGTCAACTTCAGTTTCAGTTTGTCCACAAATTCAAATCCAGCACCAAAATAATAAATAAATAAATTGATAGCTAGCTAGATAAATAAATAAATAAATAAATAGATAAGTGTGTGTGTGTGTGTGTGTGTGTGTGTGTGTGTGTGTGTATACACACAGTTTAACTCCTTTCACGAAAATTCTCCAACATCACAACGTACAAATAAAGTAAATCTCATTCAGTTACTTAACAAAGTCTTTGCAAAACTAACCAGTTCTTGCAGAAAATCAAATTCACATCCTTCGAATGAAAAATAAACATATACATCCAACCATATTAAATCCTCTACATCAAAAAACATTTCATTCCCGTACTGGTTCTTCGATTTTGGGTGGCTTGCCATGTTGTTTCTTGGTTCATTGCATGAACTTGTGGGTCATCCAGAGAAATCCGATTCACAATACTGCTACAAAAATAAAACCTGATCTGTATACAATAGGATTACAATCTGTAAGTTCTTATACACATTTTATTTCCTATTGCAAAATAACTGAATATCATATTGTCATTTCCAAACATTTCTCAGTTACAATACTACTGAACATATTTCACACACAAATTATATACCGAGAACAGTAAACGTGTTTTAACTCACCAAATCCCTTGGTTTGATTTACTAGAACTAATTCCTGGTTACACGGTAGAGATCTTGGACACTCACCTCTGCTGATATTGTCAGCGTTACAGGTGCTGCTTGTTATAGCCGTAGCTTCAATAAACCTTTTATCGATACCCTCTCTCCTTCAAAGGTTTCACCCTGAGGTTTTCAAGTAAGTAGGGTATAGATATTCACTACTAATTCCACTTCGAACAGTTTCTATCTGTAGTTTCTAATAGTTTGTTGTATTTCTCTTACTTGTCTGTGTCTGTGTCAGCCACTCCTCATTCTTGCATAACCTTTTTTTCCAAGTTCTCTTTTTTTTCAAATTTGGCAAACCTCGTTTTCATCCCTTCACAGGTGGAACATTCTAACGTTACATTTTTGGGTTTAATTAACCTGCGTTACACACACGTTCATGAGGAAGATGTACAAACTCCTTAAAGGTGGCATTGAAATTGAAATGTGGACTCTAACGCCTCGAGCTGTAGTAACATAATGCTAATCACTATGCTACTGAGACACCCCAATGATAGAAATACTGTCAATACCAGCCTATTCTTTATCACCCTGTCAGTCTAAATTCAGGGAGCTATGGATTGGATCCCAAGATCCCTTTGTACTGTTAAAGTGCCTTGACAGTCTCTTTGCATTTGATCTCCCAATGCGCAAACTGCACATTGGGCTGGGTTACATTCCATCTGCCCTTTCTCTGCCCATATCCTCAACTCATTTATATCCCACTATACCGTTTATCCTCTACACTATTCACAGCATGACTAAACTTTGTATTATCTCCAAACTTACCAACCCTCCCATCTATGTTTTCATCCTCATCATTTATATATATCTCTAATATCAGAGGTCCCAGTAAGGATCCCTGTGGAACAGATATTCAGGCAGAATAAGTCCCATCGACCACTACCCTCTACCTTCTATGAGCAAGCCAATTCTAAATTCAAATGGCCAATTCATGTACCACACAAGACGATTCTGAATGGCCCTAAGACGACCATGGTTTTCCACATGATTATAAATTCTGTCCCTAAGAGTCCTCTCTCATAACTTCCCTACAGATGATGAGAGACTCACCAGTCTATAGTTCCTAGGATTATCCCTATTTTCCTTCTTGAATAATGGAACAACATTAGCTACTTGCCAGTCCTCCGGCATCTCACCTGTGGTTCGAGAGGCCACAACTATATCTGTCAAGGCCCTAGCAATCTCATTTCTTGCTTCTTTCAATAAGCTGGGGTATATCCTATCAGGTCTAGGGACTTATCCACTTCTTGGGATTGTTTATGGCCTAGAAAATTAGCATACTCTATACTGATCTCCTTATCAACCATTTCTTTGTCCTTGGTAAATAGATGGAGACGTAATGTAAAGATTTTTACTTCTCATGTATGTGAAGGATGTAAGAAATAAAGTCAATACAATTCAACGCTGATGCAAAGTACCACACCCCCATCCTCTGCCTCCAAGCACATGTTCTCTCTTTTATCCGCGAGTGGTCCGACCCACTCTAAGTATCCTCTTGCACTTGATGTATAGGTGGAATGCTTTGGGATTATCTTTAATCCTACTTGCAGAGGAGTTTTCATGGTGCCTCCTCGCTCTCCCATTTCCCTTTTGGAGTGTTTTTCTGACTTCTTTAGAATCCTAAGGACCTCTGTTTGTTTTTAGTTTCCTCAAATTTACATACTCTATTTTTGCCTCCTTGACTAAATTTACAATTTCTCTTGACATCCAACATTCTTTTACCCTGCCATCCTCCTCGTTCCTTCTTATATATCGTACTTGTTCTGAACTCTGTGCAGTAGGTCTTTAAACAAGCACCACATGTCAGATGTGGACTCGTCCAAAAGCAGCTGCTCCCAATTCACTTTCCCTTTTTCCTGACTAATACTCTCGTAATTTGCCCTGTTCCAATTTAATACTCTTCTGCAGGGTCCATACTTACCCGTATCTATTGCTAGCTTAAAACCTAAGGAGTTGTTATCATTGTTTCCTGACTGTTCTCCCCTGGCCAGGCTCAATACCCAACATCAGGTCCAACATGTCCCCTTCTCTTGTTGGACTATCTATATATTAATTTTAAAAAATCTCTTCTGGATGCACCTGACAAATTCTGCCCCATCTAAACCTCTTGCACCAAGGAGATTTCAGTCTACATTCGGGAAATTGAAGTCATCCACTTTAACAACCCTGATGTTTTTACTCTTTTCCTTAATCTGTTTGTATATCTGTACATCAGTGTCCTGGTGGCTATTGGATGGTATGTAGCATAATCCCATTAGAATGATTGCACATTTCTTGTTTTCGAGTTTTACTCCTATAGTGGATGGTCCCTCCATTATGTCGGAGTACAGCTGTGGTATTGTACCTCCTCTGTCTTTTCTAAAACATTGAAATCTTGGAATATTTAACATTCCTTCCTGTCTCTCTCTGGACTAAATATCTGTTATGGCCACAATATTGTTGTTCCATGTACTGATCCATGATCAAGTACATCACCCTTACCCATAATACTCATAGCATTAAAATACACACAGTTTAACCTGACTGCCCATCACATCTACTATCTTACTCTTGCCTGTTGTTATTGGTCATGATCTCTACTTCCTCCCAATCCCTCCACTTCTTGACCTGGTGGTCTGGTTCCCATATCTCTCCCAAGCTAGTTTAAACCCTCCCAAGTAGCACTGGTGAACCTCCTAACTAGGTAACTGGTTCCCACTAGTTAAGGTGAAATCAATCCCTCTTGTACAGGTTGCTCCTGCCCCAGAAGCAGTTCTAATGGTCCAAAATCCTACAACCCTGTTCCTCAGCCACATATTCATCTTCTCTGTCTATCTGTTCCTGCTCTGACCAGCATGTGACACCGGGAGTAATCCAGAGATTACTACATATGAGGTCCTGCCTTTTAACTACCTCCCATGAGAATGCGAATGTTCTGCAGCTACTCTGAGACATCTTCAACCCTCACACCTGGACAACAACACACCATTCTGGCATCTATTCTATAGCCACAGAATCTCCTGTCTGATGACCAAACAATAGAGTCTCAATTCACATCCTTCCCTCCTGAGCCTCAGAGCCGGTCAGAGTGTCACTGATCTTGATACCAATGCTGTGCCTTGATAGATCACCATGCCCCACTCCCTATTTCACCTTACCTCTTCTGCTGGTCACAAAACTACTTGCAGCCTATACTTTAGGTGTGACCATCTCACTAAAACTTGCCTCGGACACTCTCATCCCAGACAATCCAACTCCAGCTCTAGTCCCTTCACGCGGTTAGTAAGATTCATTCCTACAGAGTTCCCATGATAGCCTTCCTCTTTCCGGCTACACTCTTTTTACTAATGCAATAGTGTGCATCACAGTTTTCCTTTGTGCTCTATGTTCTCTTCAATCCAGTCACTTTCTTACATGCACAACTACCCATTAGCACTTTCAATTCTCTCACCAACAATCTCATATTTCACTTCCGTTATCTATGCTTCCTCCTTTTCTAATTCCCTCAGTCAAGCAGACAGCATAATCAAAGCCCCTACCCATCCTGCGTATTCTCTTTTTCCCCTCTTACACCAGTCAGAAAATACAAGGCCTGAAAGCATATACCACCAGGCTGAATGACAGCCAGTAGCCTGCTGTTTTAAGACTATTGAATGGTTTCTTAGTAAAATCAGGTTGATTCCTGACCTCGGTATGATCTTACACCTTATTATTTATCTGTACTACACTTTCCCTGTAATTATTACACTTTATTATGCATTCTGTTATTGTTTTAGCTTGTTCTACCTCAATGAACTGTGTAATGATTTGGTTCGTATAAACAATATGCAAGACAGTCTTTTCATTGTATCTGAGTACATGTGACAATAATAAACCGATTATGATTCCAATTCCCTGCCCTCTGATTCACCTCATTCAGTTGGCAGCCATATGGCTCTACTCTCTCCACAATTCTATTCTCCAGTTTCTTTTCCTCGTTTGTTTGTTATGTCATGTTGTATGAAGTAGCCGATCATGACCATTATTGTTCTTGGCAAAATCTTCTGCAGAAGCTGCTTACCATTGCCTTCTTCTGGGCAGTACCTTTACGGGATGGGTGACCCCAGCCATAATCAATTGTCTGCCTGGCGTCAGTGGTTGGATAACCAGGACTTGTGATATGCAAACATGAGGAAATCTGCAGATGCTGGAAATTCAAGCAACACACATGAAAAATGCTGGTGAACGCAGCAGGCCAGGCAGCATCTATAGGAAGAGGTACAGTAGGCGTTTCGCACGCAAAAAATGCTGGTAAACGCAGCAGGCCAGGCAGCATGACTGTATCTCATCCTATAGATGCTGCCTGGCCTGCTGCGTTCACCACCATTTTTTGTGTGTGTTACTTGTGATATGCACCAGCTGTCCATTACTTGCTCCCATGGATTCATGTGGCCCTGATCATTGTGGGGTCGGGGCTAAGCAATTTCTACACTTTTCGCAAGGGTGACCTGCAGGCTAGTGGAGGGCAGGAGGACCTTATTTCTCCTTTGGTAGTGATGTATCTCCACCCCGCCAGCCATTCTCTTCCTCACCTAAAGGAAATCCATTAATGTCCATTCTTCACCTCCTCACTTCCCATCAGCTCCCCAACTATTTGATACCAAACTAGAAATAAAATAACTGTTCGTCATTAATATTATAATACTCTATAGAGTACTGGAGATCCTCAACAGTTCAACCAGCTCCTTTGAAGAGAGAAACAGAGTCAAATTTTCAGGCTGATGTGCTTTGATCAGAACTGGAGAATGTTGGAGATGGTGCAAGTTTACAGCTGCAGAGACATGTGGGTGGGTGTAGGCAGGGGCAGGCAGAACAGTGTGACAGTGTGACTGAATGACACAGTCCATGGCGGTGCTGGCAGAAGCGAGCAGTAAAGTCAGTAGAGTAACGACAGATACATTTGGAGGAGCTGTAAACAGGTAAGGACAATCTGATATCTGAAATACAAGAAGAGGAGAGAGAAATGTGAGACACAGGTCTGCGAGAGTTGATGACTTGAAATTGGTAAATTCAGTTTGACTTCTAAATTCTGTCACGTGCCAAGTTGGAAGCTGAAGTACTGTTCTTTGAGCTTATTGCGAGCTTCACTTAAGCAGGGTGGAAGGTCAAGTGGAGTGGCCAGAGTGGAAATAAGATTTAGAATTAAAGTGACATGCAATTGGAAACTCGGAGTTTTTCTTGTAATTCTGACCATAGGTTTTGGATTAAATTTCATCTCATGATTATGTCCTGCACTGCTCAGCTGCAACTGGGGTAATGGGAATGAAGAACTTACCTTTGGTCTCTAACCTTGTCCATTGGGTAGGGTTGAGATTAACTTTTCCTTGTTACAATAAAGTATACAGTGTGTTGAGCTGCAGTTCTGTAACATTGACTGACAAGAAATCCTCCACATTAAGGCTCCTGTTCCTCCTCCCCAGTGATAGTATCAAGAAGACGCATGGCCTGGATGGTCGTGGTCCTTGATGATGGATGCTGCTTTCCTGTAGCAGTGCTCCATGTAAATGTACTCTATGGCGGGGAGGACCTTGCCTGTGATGGACTGGACTGCAGACTTTTGCATCCCTGGGCACTAATATTTCTATTTCAGACCTTGATACAACTAGTCAGGAGACCGTGCATCAATAGAAGTTTGACAAAGTTTTAGATGACATGCCAAATCTAGGCAAAAATCTAAGAAAGTCAAGGTGCTATTGTGCTTTCTTTGCGATCGCCCCAGGGCAGATCATCTGACATGATAATGGTGAGGAATTTATCATTCCTGACTCTTTCCCCCTCCAATCTCTGAATGATGACTGGCTCATGAACCTTCAGCTTCGTCCTCCTGTAGTTGAAATCCTGATCTTTGGTTCTGTTGTGTAAGAGATTGTTATGGCACCATTCAACCAGATGTTTAATCTTCTCTCCTATATACCCAACTACACTAATCCAATTTGTCTGCATGAAGTTTATATCCTTCTATACATTGCTAATCTTGCCAACCTAAATGTCTCTTAAATGTACTGATTATATCTGATTCTACAACATCCTGCAATAGCAGATTCCAGATATCAAGCATTTTCTGTGGAAAAAAATATAGCTCTCAGATTTCCTTTAAAACTCCTTCCCAGTTTAAACCAATGTACTCTTGTTTTTGGCACCCCTGCCATGGGAAACAGATTGTAGCTACCTATGCTGTCTATGCCTCATATAATTTTATGTACGTCTATTAGCTCACTCCTCAGTCTCCTTTGCTTCAGGTAAAACAAGCTAATTTTATTCAATCTATCTCCGTAACTAAAGTACTCCAATCCAGATGAATCTCCTCTGCACCATCTGCAGTGCAACCACATCCTTCCTGTAGTGTAGAAACCTGAACTGCCCACAATACTCCAAATGCAG
This sequence comes from Mobula birostris, assembly GCF_030028105.1. Lineage (NCBI taxonomy): Eukaryota > Metazoa > Chordata > Chondrichthyes > Myliobatiformes > Myliobatidae > Mobula > Mobula birostris. The sequence continues at coordinate 18,127,493 of NC_092378.1, forward strand.
GGGTTCCTAACCTTGTTTTATGCCATGGACCTCTACCATCAATGAAGGGAACTCCAGGTCTAAACAGTGTTCGGTAAAGCTGCAATATAACCTCCCAGTTTTTATATTCTATCTCACGACCTATGAAGGCAAGCATGTCATATGCCTTCTTTACCTCCCTATCTAGCTGTGTTGCCATTTTCAGGGACTTACGGGTTTGAATCAAAGATCTGAGGATGAGGATGTTCTACGAGTCTGTGGTGGCCAGTGCTATCATGTTTGCTGTTGTGAGCTGGGGCAGCAGGCTGAGGGTAGCAGACACCAACAGAATCAACAAACTCATTCGTAAGGCCAGTGATGTTGTGGGGATGGAACTGGACTCTCTGACGGTGGTGTCTGAAAAGAGGATGCTGTCCAAGTTGCATGCCATCTTGGACAATGTCTCCCATCCACTACATAATGTACTGGTTGGATACAGGAGTACATTCAGCCAGAGACTCATTCCACCGAGATGAAACACAGAGCGTCATAGGAAGTCATTCCTGCCTGTGGCCATCAAACTTTACAACTCCTCCCTTGGAGGGTCAGGCACCCTGAGCCAATAGGCTGGTCCTGGACTTATTCCCTGGCATTTATATATGACTATTTAATTATTTATGGTTTTATATTGCTTTATTTGTACTCTATTCTTGGTTGGTGCAACTGTAATGAAAACCAATTTCCCTCGGGATCAATAAAGTATGACTATGACTATGACCATCTCTGTCTTCATCAGTGTTCCTTAATGTCCTACTATCTATTCTGTTCACCCTACCTCTACTTGACTTCCCTGAGTATATCACTTCACACTCGCCAGGATTAAATTCCATCTACCAGTGCTCTGCCAAACATTGCATCTGATCCTTATCCTGCTGTAGTATTTGACAACCTTTCTTCTCTATCTACAATACCACCACCTTGTCATCTGATCTGCAAGCTTACTAATCACATGGCCTACACACATGAGTGAGAGAAGTTGGTTCGTTAGTGTTAAGAGCTGTACATCTATGACATCCCCACCATGGTTAAATAGCAGCTACTGAGGTTTGCAGCAGTGGAGGTTGTGCTGGAGCTGCATGATAAGATGACCGGTGAAGAAGCTGTAGCTGTTTCAGCCGTACCTTAGGTTGAAGATGCAACTATCGGGATATAGATTTTGACGTGTAATGTTTTCACTGACCTTGACTAGGCACGTGAATTCATTGAATTTCTTACCAAATCAATCCTCAGATGTTATCAAAATGCATTTTCAAATATAAGTAAGTAAATCAGTTTGTTTGCACTGTTCAGGTCTTCAAAAACTAATATCTTACATAAAGATTCCATTAGGCATAATGTACAGGAGACCATACTCATTTATTTTAGGCATAAGATACTAAAAATTCTTCTTAGTTTGTTGATTCCAAATGTGACAATTAAGCTGGCAAGACCAAAAAATCTGCTATTTTTCAAACATCTGAAATACTGTACGGGGTGCCTGAGTCAGGGCTAATCTTTAATTCAGCAGTGTGTCAAGTCGCATGCATGCTGATTATCTCATATGACACAATCCTGAACGGTAGTGCCAAGCTGCTGTTTCCCCTTTACATTTTGCTAAATCGGGGGAAAGAAGTGATCAGGAGATACGGGATTGGGTATTTATGAAAGTGTTTATTTTACAAGCCTTTGCCAGCAGTACAGAACTTAGCTGCTGGCAAACATATGTTGTGAAATTTGATATTTAATCTTGGATGCACTATTTATAATGCATTGAGATTCCTCAGGACTAAATTGGGAGCCAAAGGCAAAGAGCTGTTGGAAAGTAGAACTCTACATTCAATCTAATTATTTTCTAAATACTAACACTTATTTCCATGCTGCTGCAATGCGCCCCTTGCTCACATCACATCAGTACACAACCGTTTGGTAGAGCTTGTTTGCTCTAAGCAGGGACACGTCATTAACTTGCTCTGTAACCTTCACTCATGCAAGCTTTCCTTGGTTATTCACCCTTTCCTCTTTTTCTCCTCTTCCTTCTCCCCTTAGTGTCAGGGATGACCAGGTTGCACTGCAGTTCCATGAGGTCTGAAGTGACCTGTGAGGCTAATGTGGGACCAGCAGACTTTGGTTAAGTGGGCAGCTTGGGAGGAAAGGCTCTCCTTCTGTTGTTTCCAGTCTGCTCCTGTCAAATGGATTTGAAGTTCTCAGTGCCAATCTGAACAGCCTTTCTTCATTTTGAACAGCAGTCTTATTTATTTTTATTTACAGATACACCACGGAACAGGCCCTTTTGGCTTACCGAGCTTCGCTGTCTAACAATCCACCTAAATGGAGAGAAAATTCAAAAACCTGAGGTACAAGGGGGCTTGAGAGGCCTTGGGCAGGATCCCTAAAGTTTAACGTGCAGGTTGAGTCGGTGGTGAGGAAGAAAAATGCGAGAGAACTAGAGTATAAAAGCAAGGATGTAATGTTGAGGCTTTATAGGCACCAGTAAGGCTGCAAGCAGCTTTGTGTCCCTTATCTAAGAGGGATGTGCTGACATTGGAGGGAGTTCAAAGCAGATTCACAGAAATGGTTCTGGGATTGAAAGGCTTATCATATGAGGAGCATTTGATGGCCCTCATTGAAACCTATTGAATGCTGAAAGGCCTGAATGGAGTGGATGTGGAGAGGGTGATTCCTAATGGGGAGTCTAAGACCAGAGGACACTGCCTCAGGTTAGAGGGACATCCAGTTAGAACAGAGATGAGGGAGAATTTCTTGAGCCAGGGAATGATGAATCTGTGGAATTTATTGCCACTGGTAGCTGCGGACGCCAAGTTATTGGGTATATTTAAGGCAGAAGTTGATAGATTCTTGATGAGTCAGGGCATGGAGGGATACGGAGAAACAGCAGGAGATTGGGGCTGAGAGGGAAATAGATCAGCCATGATGAAGTACGGTGTGATTCAATGGGTCAAATGGCCTAATTCAGCTCCTATATCCTATGGTCTGATGGTCTTAACACTATCTTAATCACAGGGCAATTCACAATGACAAATTAAACTACTCACCGGTCTGTGGACTGTGGGAGGAAACCAGAGCACCCAGAGGACACACCATGGTTCACAGGGAGCATATACAACCTCCTCGCAGAGGATGCTGGAATTCAACCCTGAACTCCGAAATGCTCCAAGCTGTGGCAGCTTCCGCTAACCACTGTGAAGACATAGCTTCTCACAAAATTGTGGGAAAATGACTCTACTTCAAGGAAGACTCAAGAACATCCTTGAAGTATTTCTTCAATCCACCTGATAAACTGTGGTAGTGATGCAGCTCAGAGTAGAACGTCTGCTTCAGGGTTAAAACGCAAACATTGTAATTGGAGATTCAAAACCAGGGCTGTTGGCAAAATCCTATTAGTGTACTTTGGAAGATTTTTCAGAAATAGTATTCCTTAAGTTCATTGAGGTGCCTACTGTAAATAGTCCATTACTACGAAGGAAGTGGGAGGACAGGGATCACTTCTGCCTGATACTCCATGAGCTCTGTCCAGGACTGTGGTCTTCATCTTCCTCAGACGACAAAGATTGTACTGATACAGAAGTCTGTCATGGTGAATTTCAACACGAGTCATAGAAAAGTACAGCACAGAAACAGGCCCTTCGGCCCACGTAGTCTGTGCTGAACCACTTAAACTGCCTGTTCCCATCGACCCGCACCAGGACCATAGCCCTCCATACCCCTACCTTCCATGCACCGGTCCAAACTTCTCTTAAGCATTGAAATTGAGCTTGCATGCACCACTTGTGCAGGCAACTATACCACACTCTCACGATCCTCTGAGTGAAGAAGTTTCTTGTCATGTTCCCCTTAAATTTTTCCTTATGTCTGGGTCCTTCATTAACTGAGCATAGTGCTGAGCAATTGGGCAGGATGGTAGAAGAAACTTTAATACATTTTAGGTGTAAGACCCATTCTCTTGTTTAATTCAATCTGGATCTCAACCTCAGAATATGGAAACAATATCACCATTGGGCAGATGATAGTGGCCATGATCTACAATGTAGATCACGAAGGTTGAACAGCTTCCCATTTATCCAGTGGATTAGATCCACTCCTTCAGCAAGCTTGATGGAGGAAGGATCTCTTCAAGGCATTAATTATGGTCACTCTGTGGCTTCTGTTGGTTTGGGATTGCTAGGTGAGGCACTATTTGAGAAGAGCTTTTTTTCCAGGGTCCTTGGAAATTCTGGGTTGTGGGTCCTGTTGCCACCTTTGTTTTGAGGCCAGGCTGCCAGAGTTAGCAGAGCATTAGGTGGCATAATGGTCACAGTGTAGATTGCTGCCTACGTGCATCTTCTCATTCCATGTTCTGAACTTCGTATTGAAAAGTAGGAATTGTCCGAACGTCTCTTGCTTGAATGATAACACAAGGTGAAATGGGCCATTCAATACTGTAATCTGCAGATGCTGGAATTTCTTGAGCAACATACAAAATACCGGAGGAACTCAGCAAGTCAGGCAGAATCTGGAGGGGAGAATGAGCAGTTGATATTTTGGGCTGAGATCCTTCATCAGGGCCCCATCACGATCTTAATTTACAACAGTGTGAGAAACAGGGGTTCTGAGCATAAAAGAGATACAAGAGACAGGGTCCACTCTAGTTTTACCAACAGCATAGTTATCAGGGGTCCCCGAGTTTCAAAATGATGTAGAAGACTGGTGCCCTTAAATTTAAAAACAACATGGGAGACTATGTTCATTGAGCTTCAGAACAAAATATGATAGAGAGGTGACCTGAATTGAACAATGGTGCAATACACAGAGGTTCTCTCAGTTTATAAACAGCGCAGGATACACATGCCCTTTAAATCTAACAAAGTGTATGTGAAGGTGAATACTCTTGAGGTTAAAACAGCATGGGAGCTGGAGAAAACCAGGATTAAAAATGGTGTAGGAGCCAGACAGCTCTTGAATTTAAAAACATCCTTCCATGCATGGATGGCTTTCCACTCCAATAAATCCTCCCCTCCCTTCCTTTTTTGAACCTCTTTCAACAAGTACTAAATCAATTCAATACTAAGATTTCCTCTGTTCCCTCAAAGAAAAACACATTTTGCCTGCCAAGTAATTATGCATGTTCAGTAACAAGTATGAGTTCTTGGTATAAAGCAAAAATCCCTTTAATAACAAGTATCTGCCCTTTAAAAGCCTCTAGCTTACCCAGCTTTTTAATTTGCAAAGGTAAGCAAAATGTTTTTTCATCTCTATGCTTAACTATCGATTAAGGGAAAATGCACACCTACCAGTACATCCTAAACTTTTATTATACCTCAATGACTTGGGTAATTCAGTGAGACAATTTGCCAAATGTTTGTGGGAATTCACATATTCAAAGATAGATATACTGTAGCCAATGTTGATAAGTGGTGATTCTTTTTCTGCAGTTTCGATGGGAATCATCAAACGTTACTGTTCAGGACTTTTAAAGCCGAAATTCCATCATTGTCATCAGCGATCACTTGTAGTCAAGTATGTTTTTTCTCCTGGTGGTTGATCTGGTCACTTGTGGGTCTCGAGATGACTAAAGAGGCCGATCTGTGATCCTCAGGTCCTATTGCAGAGTTGGCAGGTGTAGGTCATTGAAGTGATGGTGGCTGTAGCTGGTTTGGCCTTTCCCAGTCTCCCCTTATGTTGAAGTGGCACGGTGGCGGTATTCTCCGAGCTGTGCAGTCCTCTCATAGAAAGTCATTCTCCAGTTTTTCCTATCCTGTGCTAATGTCTCCCTCCCATTCAGATTGATGTTGCGCTTCTTCAGGTGGGTCTTGATATTGCCCTTGAACCTCTTTCTCTGCCCTCCAGGAGTGCACTTTGCAACCTTGAGTTGGCCGAACAGGAGTTGTTTAGGGAGGTGGGAGTCAGACATACGGATGATGTGGCTGACCCTTTGCAATTGGTGTTGAGTCACGATTGTGACTATAGAGTTAATGTTAGCTTCCTCCAGGATACTGGAGCTAATACACCTATTCTTCCAGCTAACTCTCAGAGTCCTTTGGAGGCATCTTTCTCGGGATTTTATGTTCCTGCTGTATGTTGTCCATGACTCTGCCCCATATAGCAAGGAGGGGAGGACTATAGCTTTATAGACCAGAAGCTTGGTGTTGGTCCTGATAACCTGATCTTCAAAAATCTTCTTTATCAGCCTGGCAAAAGCTCCACTCGCAAAACCTATTCTTCAATGTATTTCAAGGTCAATGTTGGTTCTTGAAGAAAGAAGGCTGCCAAGATATGGGAAATGATCAGTCTTCTCCAAAGGGATGCTGTCAACTTGGATGGTTGGGGGTTTAGGAGCTTGATATGGAGCAGGATGGTGCAGGACTTGGGTTTTCTTGATGTTTGGATCAAGTCTCAGGAGTCTATACATCCTGGCAAAAGCACCCATGATGCACTGCAGATCCTCCTCAGAGTGAGCTACCATGGTGTTGTCATCTGCATACTGGAGCTCCATGATAGAAGTAGTTGATACCTTGCTCTTTGCTTGAACATGTTAAGGTTAATGAGCCTCCCCCCCCCCCCACCACCCATATGTCCTATTCAGCATCTGGACTCCTTGTAGGAGGTCTCAGCCTGTGAGGTGAAGGATGGTTGCAATGAAAATGGCAAACAGAGTTGGGGCAATGATGCAGTCCTATTTGATCATGGTCTCAAAAAAGGGTGCTGTTTCAGACCCATTGCTGCTGATGACTGTTGCACTCATATCATTGTGGGATCTTGAGGTATTTCTCCAGACACTGATTTTGTACAGTACATGCCAAAGGGCAGGACAATTTAGAGAGTTAAATGCTTTTGAAAGGTCTATGAAGGCCATATAAAGTGGGAGATTTTGCTCCTGGGCTTTCTCCTGCAAATGACATATTTTAAAAATCATGTCAGATGTTCCTCTGGCTGGATGAAAGCCACACTGAGACTCAGGCCAGAGATCATCTGCCAGAGATGAAAGGCAATAACGTAACATTTGGGTGAGCAACTTTCCTGTTATAGAGAGGAGGGAGATGCCGCTATAATTTCCGCAGTCAGCTTTGTCACCCTTTTTGAAGAGTGTGACAATCAGGGCGACCCTAAGTTCAGCTGGAATCTTCTCCTGGTCCCAGATTTTGACAAGCATGTCATGAAAATGATTTAAAAGTTCTGTGCCACCTTCCTTAGGGGTTTCTGCTGGAATTCCATCAGGCCCAGTGGCCTTGGTGTCCCTCAGTTTTTTGCAAGCCATCTTCACTTCTTTGATACTGGGAGGCTTAGTCATATCCTCCTTCATGGCTCATTGTGCGATCTTGTTGGTGACTTCAATGTCAACAATGATGTTATGATTAAGTAGCTTCTGAAGGTGTTCCTTCCATCGAGAATTAATGGCATCATTATCCTTTAGGAGCCTTTGGCCATCTTTGGAGTGAAGGGGCTTTAGGCCACGATGGTTTGGGTCATTCACTGCCTTACTGGCAATAAAGAAACCCCAGATATCACCAGAGTCAGCAACTGCTGTATGTCTATGGCCCTCTCAGTCCAGCGCTGTGTCTTTATTTCCTTTACTCTATGCTGGATTACTGGCTTAGTTTTGGAGTGGGCTTTTCTGTTTGCCTTGCAGTTGATGTCCTTCTGCCTGCCGTAGAAAACTTTCCCTATGTCGTTGATTAGCTCTTCTATTTCATTGTCATTTTCATCAAACCAATCTTTATTCCTGGTCTTATAACCAATGATGTTTCTACAAATATCAAAAATGGTGGTCTTCAGTGTGGTCCAGTGTGCTTCAATGCACTTCGGATGCTGCTTTGTGAGTCTTTCAGAAAGGGCAGCCTGGAGATGTTGTACCTTCACTGTGTCTTTTAGGCTCTCGATGTTGAACCTGGGACTGCTCAGCTTCTTTTGCACTCTACTCTTCCGCATGATTTTGATGGTCAATTGTGAGTGAGTAAGCCAACGGACTGTCCATCCATCATCGGCACTGATTATGGCTCTTGTATTCTTTATGACTCTGTGATCCTTCCTCTGAATAACAGCATAATCTATAAGATGCCACGTCTATGAACTGGGATGGATCCACAAAGTTTTCACCTTATTTCTCTGGTGGAACAGGGTGTTGGTGATGGTCAGGTCATGTTCAGCACACTTGGAGAGTAAGAGCACTCCACTGGAGTTGATCTTACTCTTTGTGATTTTTATAAATGACCTGGATGAGGAAGTGGAGGGATGGGTTAGTAAGTTTTTTCTGATGACACAAAGGTTGGAGGTGTTGTGGATAGTGTGGAGGGCTGTCAGAGGTTACAGTGGGGCATTGATAGGATGCAAAACTGGGCTGAGAGTGGCAGATGCATTTCAACCCAGATAAGTATGGAGTGGTCATTTTGGTGGGTCAAATATGATGGCAGAATATAGTATTAATGGTAAGACTCTTGGCAGTGTGGAGGATCAGAGGGATCTTGGGGTCCAAGTCCATAGGACACTCAAAGCAGCTGCGTAGATTGACTCTGTGGTTAAGAAGGCATACGGTATATTGGCCTTCATCAATCGTGGAGTTGAGAGGTAATGTTGCAGCTATGTAGGACCCTGGTCAGACCCCACTTGGAGTACAATGCTCAGTTCCGGTCACCTCACTACAGGAAGGATGTGGAAGCCATAGAAAGGGTGCAGAGGAGATTTACAAGGATGTTGCCTGGATTGGGGAGCATGCCTTATGAAAACAGGTTGAGTGAACTCGACCTTTTCTCCTTGGAGCGACGGAGCATGAGAGGTGACATGATAGAGGTGTATAAGATGATGAGAGGCATTGATCGTGTGGATAGTCAGAGGCTTTTTCCCAGGGCTGAAATGGTTGCCACTAGAGGACATAGGTTTACAGTGCTGGGGAATAGGTACAGAGGAGATGTCAGGGGAAAATTTTTTACTCAGAGAGTTGTGGGTGTGTGAAATGGGCTGCCGGCAACGGTGGTGGAGGCGGATACGATAGGGTCTTTTAAGAGACTTTTGGATAGGTACATGGAACTTAGAAAAATAGAGGGCTATGGGTAAGTCTAGTAATTTCTCAGGTAGGGACATGTTCAGCACAACTTTGTGGACCAAAGGGCCTGTATTGTGCTGTATGTTTTCTATGTTTATATGTTACCAACACCTTCCTTCCCAATTGTGCCTTTCAAGGGTCACTGTCCATGCCAACTCTAGCACTGAGGTCTTCAAGAAGAATGATCTTATTTTTCTTGGGAATATCTGATAGTATGCATTCTAGGTTGGTGTAGAAGGTCTCCTTAACATCATCTGGTGAGCACAGGGCAGTCGCAGCTGTAGCCATTTGGTTGTTAGTGATCTGAAGGTGCATGGTCATGAGGCATTCATCGATGCCAAGTGGCAATTCAGAGAGGTGACTGATGATGCTGTTCTTTTTGGTGAATCCAACTCTGTGGATTCTGGATTCATCTGCTGATTTCCCCTTTCAGGAAAAGGTGCATACACCCTTCTCCTCCTTCAATTGTCCTTTCTTGGCCGATCATGTTTTAGAGAGGGCCGCAAGGCCAATTTGGAAGCTTCTCAGCTCTCTTGAGATGACGACCGTACGTCTTTCAGAATGATCACTGGTTTCGCTGTCCATAAGTGTCCGCACATTCCAGGCTTCAAAATTCATATGCTTTTGTTTCAGACTGTAGTCCGGTTATCCCATTGGACTTGGTGATCCAGTCAGGAGGCAGGCTATTTTTAGGGCCCCGTTTTTAGCCCCTTTCCCATGTAGGACGAGCAGAGCAGGTCCTGCCCTGTTCAAAAAGCTCTAACTGCCTCAGTCCAAGAGCAAGACATCTGTATCCAACACCCACCATCTGTATGCCAGGTTGTAGCTGGGAGCTCCCAGACTTCACCGCCCTGTCACCACTTCCTGATCACCACAGGGCTTTGTCCAAGTTGGTCGATCGGATGACCGAACCAGGAAAAATGGCTGTGTGTGACGTCTGTTAACATGGGAAGACTGATGCACAGGCAGCCATCATGCATGCCTTGGCAGAAAAAAGCCAGGATCCAATGGCATGGAGACCAAGACAATTGGGGTTATTTCAGCTGCAGCCTTCCTCTGCCTTCACAGCTGTTGTGGTGGTCCTCATATTTCCGAGATCCTGCAGACTCTAATTTACCTCCATCTTCTGCCTGCTCCGCCGTTGAAGTCTTGGTTGTACCGCGCTTCATCTGGATCCCACCACTACCCCCCCCACCCTTACTGCCGTGGGTGACCCTACCAGGAGTTAAGCAGCAGACGGCATTGCTCGCAGGTTCTCAGGATGACAGAAGCCTCTCCACCATAACAAGGAGGTGGTGCCTCTTGAGAGGAGCTGAAATTCACAGCCCATGGTACTGCAGTAAATATGCTTAAGATGTTTAAAAAATCTATCGATCCTCAAATTGATGGACCCCGGACAACAGACTCAGTTCGTGACAGCAGTACCCCTTTACGAAAACAGAAATGAGGAAGGCACACTGGGCAACAGGTACGATCGAAATGGAGAGGTCTTAGACTTCCTCTCCTGACCATCATGCTGGAGAATGTGCAGTCCCTGGAAAATAAAATTGAAGGCCTCAGAGCAAGCTTGCAATACAAGAGGGACATCAGGGACTGCTGTATACTTTACTTCATGGAAACATGTCTAATCCCTGCCATTTCAGATGCAGTGCTGTAGCCCAATGGCTTCACCATTCACTGTAAAGACAGGTCAGTTGAGTTTTTTTTAAAGCTAGAGGAGGGGGAGTATAATTCATGGTTAACTCATCATGGTCCACAGATGTGACGGTTCTGTCTCAATCCTGCTCATCCAACCTGGAACATCTAGTGGTCAATTGTCATCCATTTTATCTGTGGAGGGAGCTTTCCACCATCACCCAGCAGGGTAGATTCCACCTCAGGCTAACATCAGGAAGGCACTGGAGGAGCTGAGCACCATGACTAGCAGTCATGAAACAGTGTACCCTGATGCCTTCCCTATCACTGCACGAGATTTCAATCAGACCAGCTTCAGGAAGTCACCAACCTATCACCTGTAGAATCAGAGGAGCCAATACACTTGTAGGGCTCTTACCATACTAGGTGGACTGTTAACTGTGGATCACCTATTACCAAAATGGCTTCTCTGAAGTGTTATATTAAAATGGCTTCTCGTACTGTTAACTGCTGAGCAAGGGGTTCTCTGTTACTGCAATGTTTGGGTTATACAGGGAGATAATGGAAATTGTATTCATTTGTTAGTCAATGGAAGTCATGTTCTGTTATCTTGTATATGTGTGCTGAGTTGAGGAGCACGGGCTTTTTCGAGAGGCGAGCAGAGAGGATGGACGTGTGAGGAACGGATGGCAGTTCCCGGGCAGCGGACACCGGACCTTGGGGGTTCGGAGGGTGGCCGGAGTCTAGGAAGGACGTTGTGGATGGAATGGAGGCAAGAGCTCCAATGTATTAAAATATTATGTGCACAAGACTGATAAGTTACTTATGTGTTGCCTTTTCTTGTAGTTGTTTCTACTAACCCAACACCAAAAATTTGCTATAAAGTATAATTCTTTACTTGCACTTTGTATATTGTTTCATATTTGTGTCGTGGCTGATCATTGGGCGACTCGCACCTTATCCACACCAAAGCAATTCCACTGTTTGGCGGGGTTGACGGCTACTCACCCTAGGCAATGGGGGGTCAGTGGGGCAAATACCCTTACACACTTGACCACTGTATACTACCATCAAGAATGCTTAACATGTCATCCCATGCCTGCACTTTGGAAAGTCCCATCACCTGGCGGGGTATTAATATCGTAGTGGGAAGGCTTTTATTAGTGCAGCATGGGAGAACAGGGGTTAAAATAGAATTGCAGGGGAATGGGAACCAGAGCACCAGAACAGACTAAGGAGTGATTAGGAGAAAGATGTTGTTAAGCCAACATACAAAGTCAGGAATCAAAAGGTTGAGCACATTGGGAGTAATATTCAGAGCTGTGTAGATGTTAATGCAAGAAGTATTGTAGGAATTTTATACATGTATATATGTATGTATATGTATATATATATATATATATATATATAACTGTAATTTACAGTTTTGTTTTATTATGTATTGCATTGTACTGCTGCCACAAAACAACATATTTCATGACATATGCCAGTGATATTAAACCTGATTTTGATTCTCATTCTGATTCTGATTCTGAACTTGTCAGGGTTTTGCATATTTTCGGTATTAATCAGATACCTGTGCACATCTGTAAGGCTTCTGCGGGGTGTATAATTGCACCTGCTTTTTCGTTTTTCAAAGGAGGTTTAATTGACTGTCAGATAAACGGTGTAACATGAGCACAGTTTGGCCAGTACTTTAATTCTTGTAGTGTCTACTTAAAAGGATAGATTTTCCTTTTGTTAAGGATCAGTCTGAGTCACAATTCCTATCCAAATAAGAAGGGCTTCCAAATGACAGTCATGCATAAACAAACGCATTAACTACTTGCTATCAACTAATAAATACCTATTACTTGTTGCATAATATGTCCTACCTTTCGTCTCACATGTCTGGGAGTCAAGGCACAATGAGGATCATGTGAACAAATTAGAAGACTGATAAAAAGCAAAAATTAAAAATTTAGTATGTCACTGCTAAGTTGGTCAATCATTAAATCATGAAATATTTTGTTTTACTTGTTCAAAAATTCTTTGAAACCTTTTAACATTACCAAAATCACCAATTGCCTTATCTCTGTTTAAAGAACAAAGGGGAAGTCCAGCAAAGACTAACTTTTGATTGCTATGTTTGACTGTCAGTTGGAGCTTGTTCCCTGGGAGATGACTATTCTTGAATGAAACGTACTTGCGGTGGTGTGGGTGGGAAAGTATGCTGAACCTCTTTGCTATCATTTATTGCTATTATTCCATCCCTGATGTTTGCATTCAGTTCTCAAAGGGACTTGTGATTTAGCAAAATAGGCTGTGACTGTTCTTTGTAAACTTGGGTGATCTTTCATGCACCTTTCATACTTGTCTCTTGGTGTTTTGCATCCCAACAAAGTATTTTACAGAAAGCTTTACATAGATTATATTATCTGTCAAGATTTCTATAAATATAAATGTAATACTCAATTTCACAAGAGTTCCCTTTTACCTTCTTTTTGCTGCTGATCAGGAAATTCACCTTGGCAAATTAAAAGGAATTACAAAATTCTAAATTGAATTGATACATCAAATTTCAACCCGTTTTCTTTCATCCTCCCCTGTGCCTTTGCCAGCTCTACAGCTTCTCTGCAAAGCTGCCCTACAGAGTGCAGCGTGGCTGGATGAAGACTGCTGACCTTTCAGTTAAGGAAAGCCTGGGATGGTTTTGCAGACAGAGAGATTTAGGGGCCAGTTTAAGGTTTAGGGACAGGGATGTGGAGAAATTTGCTCTGTGTTTGAAGGCCAACGATGTTGACGTGAGGCACTGATTATCAGATGTCAGTCCATGGACAAGGGTTGGTGGCCCTCCCCTAGGGTCAGCGAGTTGCAGGGGGGTTCCAGAATTGGAGTTCTGTGCGGGCAGGAGAAATGAAGTCTAACGATCCCCTGGGTTCATGAATCAGTGAGGCTGGTGTTTTAGGCTGTGTTTGGGTTCCAGTCAGTGGCAAGTCTAGAGTTCAAGGCCTAGTCTTCCTGGGGTTCAAGGCCAAGGATCGAAGCCCAAGGGTAGAATTGGAAATCCAGAAGTCAAGGTCCGTTGGTCAGAGCTCCAGGTCTGTGAATCACTGCAAGTCTGCTGGGGAAGTCGAAGCCCAATGTCTGCGAGCCCAAATTTGCTGGAGGCTGAAGGTTGAAGGAAGTGGCTTAGGCAGGGTTTAGAGAACCATGTACAGTAGGTGTGTGGGTGAGAGGGAGGAACTGGGCTTGTTATGCTTGATGCTGATTTTTTTGCTTGTGTTGTTTCATCGTGTCCTTTGATGCTCTGTCAAGTCTGATATGTTGGCACTGGAATGTGTGATGATGCTAGTGGGCGGATTCCAGCACACTCGTGTGCTGGTTGTTAAAGCAAACGGCACATTTCTCTGTATGTTTTGATGGGCACATGGTAAATAAATTGGAATCTTAAATCTTGATAGGCACCAGCAGAGTGGCAGTAATGAGATTGTGAATGCAGTCATTTTTGACAAAAGGAAGTACATTCACGCCCCTTGGTTCACTTCCATTCCCTCGGTGCAGAGGTGCAACAGCCCTAGTTGAAGGTTTGACCCTCTGTTTATACAACACATCTTGTTAGCTGCAACTATGATTTCTAGTGTGGCAGGCATGGTGTTGTATCTCTGTGGCTTACTGATTGACATGCTGATCTGTCTGCTCTGTATTTCAGGCGGGGGGTAATGGTAAATATGCAAGCACCCTTCCTGACATGGAGGCCGGTGACACTCACTGCATATGTGTATGCGCTGCAAATTCCTCATTCAAAGCAAATTGGCACCTGTAGGACCCATACATCAGGTGCTAGACAAAGAAAAGCGATGGACCACTTGGTCAAGTACCTATGATCCATCTGCCACGAAAGGCACGATCTCCTGGTGGCTACTTATTTCACTTTGACTTCACGTTCCCATTCTGATGTGTCTGCCCATGACCTCCTCTCCTGCCACGATAAGGCCACACTCAGGTTGAAGAAGTAACACATCATATTCTGCCTGGGTAGCTTCCAAACTCATGGCATGGACATTGATTTCTCCATCTTATGGTAGTTACTCTCCATTCCACCCTTTTCCCTTCTTCCATGCTCCATACTATTTACCCTCTCACCCCTTCCCTTCCCCTCAGCTGCCCAACTCATCCCTCTGGTTCCTACTACTACTACGTCGACTCAGGCCTAGGGGGCCGGCGTTGGGCATGATAACAGGCTCTCCACTTCTCCCTCTCCCTCATCAGTGTGTTCAGTTCATCTACATTAGCAGCGCTGCTGTCTTCTAGGAGCATGTTGACCATAGTTTTGGGAGGGCGCCCAGGGTTCATCCTCCCGTGCTTGGGCTCCCATATGATGACTAGGCTGGCAGGTAGCTCCGGGTGGCATAGACAGTGCCCTGCTAGTTGCAGTCTTCTCGCCTCAATTTTAGTGGTGAGCATCAGTAGGTCGTCATAGAGCTTGACGTTCATCATGTGCTGTTGCCAACTCACGTCAAGAGCCATCTGGAGCATTCATGGACAGCAACCATCTAGAGACTTTCGCATAGTCTTGGTGAGTGTCCACGTCTCGCATCCGTACGTGAGAATGGACTGTATGACTGCTATGAAGATCCTCTTTTTAAGCCCTCTGTTCAGGTTTGACTTCCAGATTTCCTTCATGTCGTTCATAGCCCTCCACGCCAGCACCTTCCGTATCTTTATGTCCTTTTCCGAACTCATCATTCTTGACCTGAGGTACTTGAAGTCAAAGACTTTCTTAATGGTATCATTCTTTACGGTCTTGAGAGTACCTTCATCACAGTTAAACGCCATGTACTCTGTCTTCTTAGCATTTAGGTGAAGTCCAACTTTATTGCACTCTATTTCCACTTTTGTCAGTAGTTGCTGTGCTTCCTCCATCTGGTCAGAGAGCAGGACTATGTCATCTGCAAAATCGAGATCTGTGAGCGTAACTCATCTGACCCTTTTGGTTCATCCTGGTTTTATGGTAAAACCAAGCTTGTCATGATCTTTGGTAGCTTGACGTAGAGCGTAATCATCTTTATCATCGTCCTTGATTGCGCTCTATGCTCTGGTTCCCCTCTTCCTTTTCTTTCTTCCATGGCCCATTGTCCTCTTCCATCATATTCTTTAGCCCTTTACCTCTTCCACCTATCACCTCCCAGTTTCTTACTTCATCCATACTCCAGCACCCACCCACTTTCCACCTGCAGATATCAGCAGGTATCACCTGGCAACTTGTAGTTGTTAATTTTGCAGCTTCCTCCACTTTGATCTTTATTTTCAGTCTCAGTTCATGGTCTTTAAATTTTCAGTACATTGGTCTTCTGAATGGGGTGCATGTGCTTTTCACATCATTTATTAACTCCAAGACAGTGGTACCACCACCTGAGGTGATTTGACTCTGCCCAGCCAAATAAACTGTTGATTTGGCTTCAAGAACAATTATGACCTAAATATAAGACCAGAGATGTAGGAGCAGAATTTCAGGCTATACAGCCGATCCAGTCCGTTCCGCCATTCCATCTTGGCTGATTTATTATCCCTCTCAACCCCATGCTCCTGCCTTCTCCCTCATAGCCTTTCATGCCCTGACTAAACAAGATCCTGTCAACACCTATTTTAAATGTATTCAATGACATAGCCTTCACATCCACATGTGGCAATGAATTCCATTTATTTACCACCCTCTGGTTAAAGAAATTCCTCTTCATCTCTGTTCTAAGTGGATGTCCCCCTCATCTGAGGCTGGGCTCTCTGGTCCTGGACTCACTTGCTATAGGAAGCATCCTCTCCACATCCACTCTATCTTGGCCTTTAAAAATTCAATAGGTTTCAATGAGATGCCCCCTCATTCTTCTAAACTCCAGTGAGTACAGGCCCAGAGCCAACAAACACTCCTCATATGTTAGCTCTTTCATTCCCAGAATCATTCATGTGAACCTCTTATGGGCTCTCTCCAATGCCAGAACATTTTTTTTGATAAGGAACCCAAAATTGCTCATAATACTCCGAGTGGTCTGACCAATGCCTTATAAAGCCTCAGCATTGTGTCCTTGCTATTATATGCTAGTCCTCTTGAAATGAAAGTTAGCATTGCATTTGCCTTCCTCATCTTGCAAATTAACCTCTACGATTCCTGCACAAGGATTCCCAAGTCCCGTTGCCCCTCTGATTTTTGAATTTTCTCCCTGTTTAGAAAATTCTATGCCTTTTTCCTTCTACTAAAATGGATGACCATACACATTGATATGCATATTCCATCTGTCACCTCTTTGCTCATTCTCCCAATAAAAGTTCTTTTGCAGACTCCCTGCTTCCTCAACACTACTTACCCCTCCACCTATCTTTGTACATCCACAAGCTTGGCCAAAGAGCCACCAATTCCGTCATCCAAATTATTCACATATAGTGTGAAAAGAAATGGTCCCAACACTGCCCTCTGCAGAACACCACTACTCACCGACAGCCAACCAGAATAGGCCCCCTTTATTCCCACTTTTAGCCTCCTGCCGGTCAGCCAATCTTCTATCCAAGCTTATATATTTCCTGCAATACACTGGGCTTTTGTTATGCAGCCTCATGTGTGGCATCTTGTCAAAGGTCTTCTGAGAATCCAAGTCAACAACATCCATGATTCTCATTTGTCCTGCTTTTTATTTCCTCAAAAAATTCCAACAGACTTGTCAGGCAAGATTGCCTCTTAAGGAAACCATGCTGCCTTTATGCCTTTAAGTACCCAGAAACCTCACCCTTAATAATGGACTTCAACAACTTCCCAATATCTGATATCAGGTTAACTGGCCCATTAGTTCCTCTCTTCTGCCTCCCTCCATTCTTAAAGAGTGAAGTGACATTTGCAATTTTCCAGTCCTCTGGAACCATTCCAGAATCTAATGATTCTTGAAAGATCATTAATCCTCTACAATATCTTCAGCTATCTCTTTCAGAACCCTGGGGTGTCGTCCATCTGGTCAGGTGTTTTATTTACCTTTAGACCTTTCATCTTCCAAACCTTTTTCTCCTTAGTGACTGCAACAGCACTGACTTCTGCCCCCTGACAATCTTGAATTTTCAGCATACAGCTAATGTCCTCCATAGTGAAGACTGAAGTAAAATAATTATTTAGTTCATCCGCCATTTCTTTCTCTGCAGACATAAGAAAATCTGCAAATGCTGGAAATCCAAGCAACACACACAAAATGCTCGAGGATCTCAGCAGGTCAGGCAGCATCTATGGAAAAGAGTAAACACTCGACGTTTCCTGAAATGTTGACTGTTTACTCTTTCCATAGATGCTGCCTGGCCAGCTGACTACCTCTCCAGCATCATTTTCCAGCAGACATATATCCACTCTATCCTCTCTTAATCTTTATATATTTGAAAAAAAAACTTTTGGTATC
Organism: Mobula birostris; assembly: GCF_030028105.1. Taxonomy (NCBI): domain Eukaryota; kingdom Metazoa; phylum Chordata; class Chondrichthyes; order Myliobatiformes; family Myliobatidae; genus Mobula; species Mobula birostris. The sequence continues at coordinate 18,145,568 of NC_092378.1, forward strand.
TTCTTTTGTATTATTGCCTAGTTTCTCTTCATATTGCATCTTTTCTCTGCTCGTGGTTCTTTCAGATGACTTCTGTTGATTTTTAAAAGCTTCCCAATTCACTAACTTCACACTAGTATCAAGTTTGTGTAGTACATCCCAAGAGTACTACATCAGCTTTGTTAATGTTGACAAGGATGCTTAAATAATTAACTGTCAAAGTTTAGGACCCTGTATTGAATTGGATATTAGAGTCAGATATAGTCCTGTAAACAGAGCATCTGGAAATATCCTCATAATGATTAAAACATCACTGTATTTCTGGAAACACTTTGCAGATGCGTCTATTATGTTGATTACTTTTGTTAACAACAGCCTTTGATTCCACTGAGCTGGCAATGTGTCAAGGTCAAGTTATATTTAGCACAATTGGTTGCCTTAACTGTCCATTAATAGCCAATTAATTAGCTTATGAAAAGATGATATGAACCCTGTTCTATATTTTTAAAGAGGAAGACACAATTTATTGATGATAATATATTACATAAAACATAGAACAATACAGTACACTACAGGCCCTTCAGCCCATAACGTTGTGCTGACATTTTAACCTGCTCCAAGATCACTCTAACCCTTCCTTCCCACAAAGCCCTCCATTTTTCTTTCATCCCATATGCCTATCTAAGAGTCTTTTAAATGTCACTGATGTATCTATCTGCACTGACAGCCCCGGCAATGTGTTCCATACACTTACCACATTCCGTGTGAAAAGAAAAGAACAGCCTGACATTTGCCTATATTTTCTTTCAATCACATTACAATTATGCCATTCTTATTAACTATTGCACTCTAGGAAAAAGGCACGGGCTGTCTATTTTATTAACACTTCTTATCGTCTTATGCACCTCTATCAAGCCAGCTCTCATCTTCCTTCACTCCAGAGAGGAAAGCTCTAGCTCATAAGACATGATTTCTAATCTGAGCAGAATTCTGATAAATCTCCTCTGCAACCTCTCTAAATCTTCTATAATTCTTCTATAATGAGGTGAGCAGATCTAGATACAACACTCCAAGTGTGGTCTAACCAGAGCTTTATAGAGCTGCAACATTACTTTGAAATCAGTCCCTTGACTAATAAAGGCTAAAGCATCACCTGCCTTCTTAACCACCTTATTAACTTGTGCGCCAACTTTGAGGGATCTAATGTTGTGAACCACAATATCCTTGAGTTCCTCCATATTGCTAAGAATCCTGAAAGCACTTCACACTTCTCCGGGTTGAATTCCGCCTGCCATTTCTTAGCCCAGCTCTGCATCCTATCAATGTCCAGTTGTAACCTACTGTATGACAACCTTCTACAATAATCACACCACCACTGACTTTCGTGTCATCTGCAAACTTACTGAACACCATTCCACTTCCTCATCTATGTCATTTATAAAAATCACAAAGAACAGGGATCCCAGAACAGCTCCCTAGCCACAGACTTCAGGGCAGAATATGCTCCATCTACTGTCACTTTCTATCTTTTGTGGGCCAGACAATCCAAATTCACACAGGATATTTCGCTGGATCTCATGCCTTCTGACTTTCTGAATTGGCCTACCATGGGGAACCTTGTCAAATGCCTTACTAAAAATCTATATATTCCACATCACTGCTGTACCTTCATCAATTTGTTTTATCACTTCCTTTAAAAAGTCGATTAGTCTTGTAAGGTATGACCTGCCCTCATAAAGCCATGCTAACAATACTTAATCAAGCTCTTAATCAAATGCTCTTAATCATGTCTTTAAAAATCCTCTCCAATAATTTTCCCACCCCTGATGTAAGACTCACTGGTCTATAATTGCTAAGATTACCCCTTTTACCTTTTTTGAGCAAAGAAACAACATTTTCCATCCTCACATCTTCTGGTGCCACTCCTCTGGTCAGTGAGGACACAAAGATCATGGTCAATAGAACAGCAATCTCTTCCCTTGCTTCCTATGGTAACCAAGGGTATATCTTGTCCAGCTCCAGGGAGTTCTCTGTCTTAATGCCTTTCAAAATTTACACATCTTCCTTTCTAACCTTGGCATGTTCTAGCACATCAGCTTGTTCTATGTTGACCTCACATTTGTCATGGTTCTTCTCTCTGGTGAGTAGTGAAACATTGTATTCATTAGGGACCTCTCCTACCTCTTCCGACTCCAAGCATGTTTCCTCTTTTATCCCTGAGACCATCTGTTTACAATTTATACTTCCAAGTTCCTGCCTAATAACATCACAATTAGTCCTCCCCCAATTAAATATTTTCCCACACCAACTGCTCCTATCCTTGTCCAAGGTTATTCTTATCTGAAGGACAGGGAGTTCCAACCTGACTGTCTCTGAAGTGCTCGTCCACCTAGAGATCTGTCAGGTGACCTGGTTCAATCCCTAGTACTAGATCCAACATGGCCACAATTCCTAGTACTTGATCAGGGACGTTCTCTTCTCTTGTCCACATACTGTGTCAGAAAACTGTCCTGGACGCACCTAACAATGTCTGCCCCATCCAAACCTTTTGCTCAAAAGAGGTGCCAATCAATATCAGGGAAGTTGAAATCACCCATAGCAACAACCCTGTTATTTCTGCATCTTTCCAAAACCAGACTACTGATCTACTCCTCGGCGTTCCTGTTGCTACTGGGGGCCTATAGTATACTCCCAGTCGAGTGATTGCTTTAGGGCTGTTTGGTATATCAGTCAGGAATTTCTTCAGAATAAAACAAGGAGATCAAATAGGGTGTTGCAGTTCAGGTCTCCACACTATAGAAAGGATGTGATTGCACCAGAGAAGATGAAAGGGTTCTTTGTGGAGATGCCAGGATTGGAGTATTGGATAGGGTGAGTTTGTTTTCCCTCAAACAGATGAGTCAGAGAAATGATCTGGTAGTGACATATAAAATTAAGAAAGAGAATGTATGATCATAATCTTTTTCTCTTGTGAGTGTTTAAAGGATGGGTGTAAAGCAACAAGGTGTGAGGAAGGAGACCTAGAGATTCAAAGCTACAAAAAGATTCAAAGTACATTTATTATCAAAGTATATATGCAGTATACTGCCCTGAGGTTCACCTTCCCCACAGACAGTCACGAAACAAAGAAAACCATGGAACCCGTTCAAAACAAAATGTCAAAGTTCCCCCTCCTCCCCACGTGCAAAAGAAAGTGCACAAATGGCAAAAAAAAGAAGAATGATAAACACAGAATACAAAAGACAAAATTAAACGAGTCCAGGCATATTAGAAAAAAAAACATAGAAAACATAGAGTCCAGGCATATTCTATTCAACTCAGTGTTGGTTATCTTCAGGCCTGATTCAAAATCGCCCAAAATAATAGTGAAAAATGGAGTGACCAGAAAGCAGATCCACATCAGAACATGAACTACAGGGTCCAATCCACAAGCTGTGTTGATTGAGCAGTGAGTAAGAGGCTGGTAGGCGGCGCTGAACACCCGCTCGCCTTCCGCACTAGCCTTGATGACTTCAGTCTTCCTTGGCACTTTAATTGGTGAGATCGGTGAGAAATGGAGCCTCCTGCCCTATCTCCAGGTTTCTTGGCCTTGAGGCCGCACACGTCGGTCGAAGCCTCGTGGAACCCTTTTGGAGGCAGCAAAGTTGCAGATCGCTCATCAGCTCGAAAACACAGCACCAAAATGAAGATCACAGGCTCCAGCAGGAGCAGAACCACATTTGAAAGAAAAGGAAGACATAACAGAAGTGAAAGAAGTAGTTTCATGAACTATCTGGAGGATGTTGTTCTTGTTTGCTGGTGCCATCTTCATCAGGAACATGAGGGGCAATTTTTCACACAGAGAATGGATGGAATTTGGAATATGTTTTGTGGTGAAGTGATAGAAGCACTTTCAGAACATCTAAACAGCATCTAAATGATCATTTGAAGGCCTAGAAAGCTATGTACCTAATACAGATTAATGAGACTAATTTAGATAAGCACAATAATTGACATGGATATAAGTTGAAGGGCCTGTTTCTGTGCTCTATGTGTTTATGACTCCATGATGTGCTAAAATCCACTCAATATATTTGCAAATATGTTCCATCCAAGAATAAAATCACCACTTCCTTTTGTCATCTGCTACAAGCTTATTTTGTTCAGCTCCACAGGGGATTGTCTTGTCTCCCCTTCTCTTCACCATTTACACCTTGGACTTCAACTACTGCACAGAGTCTTGTCATCTTCAGAAGTACTCTGATGACTCTGCCATAGTTAGATGCATCAGCAAGGGAGATGAGGCTGAGTACAGGGCTACGGTAGGAAACTTTGTCACATGGTATGAGCAGAATTATCTGCAGCTTAATGTGAAAAAGACTAAGGAGCTGGTGGTAGACCTGAGGAGAGCTAAGGTACCGGTGACCCCTGTTTCCATCCAAGGGGTCAGTGTGGACATGGTGGAGGATTACAAATACCTGGGGATATGAATTGACAATAAACTGGACTGGTCAAAGAACGCTGAGGCTGTCTATAAGAAGGATCAGAGCCATCTCTATTTCCTGAGGAGACTGAGGTCTTTTAACATCTGCCGGACGATGCTGAGGATGTTCTACGAGTCTGTGGTGGCCAGTGCGATCATGTTTGCTGTTGTGTGCTGGGGCAGCAGGCTGAGGGTAGCAGGCACCAACAAAATCAACAAACTCATCCGTAAGGCCAGTGATGTTGTGGGGATGGAACTGGACTCTCTGACGGTGGTGTCTGAAAGGAGGATGCTGTCCAAGTTGCATGCCATCTTGGACATGTCTCCCATCCACTACATAATGTACTGGTTATGTACTGGGCACAGGAGTACATTCAGCCAGAGACTCATTCCACCGAGATGCAGCACAGAGTGTCATAGGAAGTCATTCCTGCCTGTGACCATCAAACTTTACAATTCCTCCCTTGGAGGGTCAGACATCCTGAGCCAATAGGCTGGTCCTGGATGTATTTCCTGGCATAATTTACATATTACTATTTAACTATTTATGGTTTTATTACTACTTAATTATTTATGGTGCAACTGTAATGAAAACCAATTTCCCCCGGGATCAATAAAGTATGACTATGAAAAGGTCTAACCACTCTATCATGTACACTCAGTGGCCACTTTATTTGGTACACCCAAACACCTACTCATTAATACAATTATCACATCAGCCAATCACATGGCAGCACTCAATTTATAAATGCATGCAGACATGGTCAAGAGGTTTACTTGTTGTTCAGACCAAACATGTGAATTAACCCACAGTTGCCTGGCTTGCTGCGGGCCAATTAACATAACCCCAGCTGTTTTAACTTTGGCTGATGTGTATGAGAACATCTCATGGTCACTTCAAACCATTTCTTGAGCAGCCAATCCACTACTGTGGTCCAGCAACCTGTTCTCAGTGTTTGCATTGTTTGCTTTCAAAGCTGTCCTTTTAACTTGAAGCTGATTACTGCTTGCAATTTACATTACTGAAGACCGGTTCTTGTTTGAATCAATATCTGCCATATTCATATCATTACATTCTCTGAACATGTTCCATGTTTGCCTTCAGCATAGCAATGATTTTGATATTATGCAAAGAAAATTAACTGTTTCCAGAATTTTATATTCACCCTTCTATAATAGTGACCTATGATACCTAAGATACCTAATTTACCTTGGTGTAAATTAGGGTGGGCTAAAATGGCAGGATGGAAACATGCTGAAGCACAAGGTGAGAATGATTTAGACTAGTTCTCTCTCTTACCTCTATATCCAAACCTGGAAGATGAAATCAACTGAAAGTACTTGGGAAAATGTATAGTCTGGATGGTTGATGGTTGGGTCGAGTTGTTCTCCGATCTTGGCAGTTACTTGCAGACATTCGTTTTGTTCTTCTTTTATAACCTGATCACATTTTTAAGGCGATTATGTGCCTCGGTGATAAACACTTGGACCATATGTTTCCTATTCTGCCTGGCGATAGACCATACAATTGGGTGGTTGATTGGTGGCCTGTAACTGACATTTAATGGTAGTATATTTTGCTTTAAGCATTCATGGAGGAAGGAGAGTTGCCCGCATGTGGTGGCTTGCCAGCGGGCAAAGTTCTCCCGACGGTGAGCACATTTGAGAGTTTGACACCCGAGCGCTTATCACCGTTGCGCATAATTGCCTTTAAAACTATGATCAGCTTATAAAAGAAGAATGAGATGAATGTCTGCAAGTATGTTGCCAGGATCAGAGAACAACTCAACCCAACCATGAAATCAACTGTTATAACTGAGAGGTTGCTGATTCAGTGCAGATAGTCCCATTGTCAGTGCAGGAGCTGCAACATGGCAACAAAACATGATCAACTAGGTGTTAGGGTGATGGCTATAGAGAGTAAATCAGAAGAGCAAACTCTTTGTCCTGTAAAGACTGGTCCTTCTGTGAACCAGTGCTGGTTCATCTAGCACCTGCACTGAGCCACGTTAAACTGGAGTTACATTGTTCTGACATTTGCACATAACAGAGGGCAAACAGAATCAACTTACAATATACTGCCTACTTAGCAACATAACACCCAGTGCTACCTGGATATGGCCAGTAAGATGACAGAGCTTGAGATGGACTGGACAGGACCTGATGTAACATCAGAATTTTATTGATAAGGTTATTATTAGGCTGGAATTTCCAAGATAATTCTACAAAACAGAAGGAGAGAAGAGATGGAGATAATATACAATAGACCACAAGACATAGGAGCAGAATTAGGCCATTCGAACCATCAAGTTTGTGTTCCATCATGGCAGATTTATTATCACTTTCATTCTCCTGCCTTCTCTCCATAGCCTTTGACGTCTTGACTCAAACTCTGCTTTAAGTATATCCATTATCTTGGTCTCCAGAGCCATGTGTGGCAAGGAATTTTAACAGATTCACCAAACTTTGGCTAAAGACATTTCTCCTCACCTCCATTTTAAATGGACGTCCCTCAGTTCTGAGGCTGTGCCTTCTGGTCCTATACCCACTATGGAAAACATCCTCCCCACATCCATTCCATCTCAGCCTTTCAATATTCAATAGATTTCAATGAAATCCCCCCTCATTCTTCTAAACTCCAGCGAGTACAGGCCTAGAGCCATCAACCTCTCCTCATATGTTAATTCTTTTATTTCCAGAATCATCCTTGTGAACCTCTTCTGGACCCTTTCCAATGCCAGCACATCTCTTCTTAGATAAGAGGCCCAAAACTGCTCACAATACTCCAAGTATGTTCTGACTAATGCCTTATGAAGCATCAACGTTGCATCTTTGCTTTTATATTCTAGTCCTCTCAAAATGTATGCTAACATTGCGTTTACCTTTCTTACCAATGACTCAACCTGCAAGTTAACTTCAAGGGAATACTGCATGAGGACTCTGAAGTCTCTTCACACCTCGGATTTTTGAATGTTCTCCTCATTTAGAAAATAGTTTGTGCCTTTATTTCATCTACCAAAGTGCGTAACCATATACATCACTACACTGTATTCCATCTGCCATTTGTTTGCTCATTCTCCCAGTCAAAGTCCTTCTGCAGACTCCCTGCTTCCTCAGCACTACCTGCCTCTCCACTTACCTTTGTATCATCTGAAAAGTTGGCCACAAAGCCATCAATTCCATCATCCAAATCATTAACATATAACGTGAAAAGAAGCGTTCCCATCATTGACCCCTGAGGAACACCACTAGAGATCTACAGCCAACCAGAAAAGGCTCCCATTATCCTTACTTCTTGTCTCCTGCCAGTCAGTCAATCTTCAATGCATGTTTGTATATTTCCTGTAATACCATTGTCCCTTATCCTGTTAAGCAACTTCATGTGGGGCACTTTGTTAAAGGCCTTCTGAAAATCCAAGTAAATAACATCCACTGACTCTCCTGCCTGTTATTTTCTCAAATAATTACAATGGATTTGTCACGTAAGATTTCCCCTTAAGGAAACCATGCTGACTTTGGCACATTTTATTATGTGCCTCCAAGTAGTCTGAAACCTCATCCTTAATAATGGACCCCAACATTTTCCCAACAACTGAAATTTGGCTAACTGACCCATAATTTCCTTTTTTTTCTGCCTCCTTCCCTTCTTAAAGAATGGAGTGACATCTGCAGTTTTCCAATCCTCTGGAGCCTGGGTTTTAATTCTCTAAGCCCATGTGGAATTAGTAAGACAAATGTATCTATTCATGAAGTAAAGGAATCAGGCTGGAGTAATACCCATGGAACACACATCAAAGTTGTTGGTGATCGCAGCAGGCCAGGCAGCTCGGCCTGAAATGTCGACTGTGCCTCTTCCTAGAGATGCTGCCTGGCCTGCTGCGATCACCAGCAACTTTGATGTGTGTTGCTTGAATTTCCAGCATCTGCAGAATTCCTCATGTTTGCGTAATGTCCATGGAGGCAGTTCTGCCGAACCTAGATGGAAAGGTGTCCTGTCAGTCATACAGGTGGGTGTGCTCGTAGTATCTTTAACGGCTGAAACCTAAGGGAACCTGGCATGGTCACACTTAACATTTAAGGGAAAGGAGATGTTTGTGAAGGAGATGACCCATGTGAAACCAGAACAGGAATACCGTACTCTGGCAGAAATTTAATAAAATAGTTTCTTATAAGGGATGGCTCACCGTATACTGTATGTTCATGTTAGCCAAGAGAGGTCGAGTAATGAGTTGTGAAAGTCAGTGTCTGTGAAATTGTATTTGAATGTTTGTTTGATTAAATCTTTATGTGGGAGCATGTCTTTAAAAGGGATCCACAGTCTGTCTTCAGTGACAGTTATTTATATTGAGAGCTGAAAGGTGTTAACACTCTGTAATCTAGTGCAAAGGTGCCTCAAAAATCAAACTTGCAAAAACTAGCAAAAATAGTGAAAAGAAAACAGCCAATATTAACAAAAATATAACAACCAGAAAACACAATGATAGCTCCATACTATTTTTGTCAAGTGTGAACTCCTGACAGCTCCTATCTTTCTCCCCTACTGAGGGCAAAGGCCATTTTATTAGGCACCAGGACATACCATTGTTGGCCAGAAAGAATGACAGTCCACAAATCAGTGAATTCAAATGAATAAAGGACAGTGGAAGCAGATGGACTAATTGTCTTTGTTCTTGCTGCATGCTCGGGGATGGAGGCTGCCATTTTGTGAAGACACTCTATTCTCCATTTTGTGAGTTTGACGTGCTGGGCTTGATCAATGTTTTAAAGAAGACACAGTGATACTTCAGATAATCTGCTGGACTGGAGATCATTTCCAAATAAGAAGTTATTTGTGAGATGTTCTTTGGTTGGATATAATAAGCAGGTTTGTGAATGCTCGGTTTGGTGCCTGCCTGGAGTGATTCAAGCTTGTCACTGATTAAGAACAAAGAGCCATAAGTTATTGACTGTCACTTGATGGGAAGAGGGCAATAAATGGATGCTGGCTTGGAACAGAGCCAATGACAAGGTGTTAAAAGTCAGACACATGACCTGTGGCCAATGACACTGGAATGTGATATTTGAATTGATAAAGAATGGATATAAAAGTGGATGCTTTGTGTGCGCTGGCAGTGGTAACTTCTAAGAATAATCATCGCAGATACAAGCTTAAGCATTATGAGAATATACTGGGGAAGACATTAAAGTGCGAACACTCAGTACAATGACAGCAAAATGACAAGGGTGTGTGTGTGTGTGTGTGTGTGTGTGTGTGTGTGTGTGTGTGTGTGTGTGGTTTACCAAATTATCTCTGCCAATGACACATGGGCTAATGTTGAATCGAAGGATGATTATTAGGTGGAGTAGAAATGGTGAGGCTTTAAATAAGAAACTAATGTGACTAGCTTTTGTCCGCAGGACCATTTGGTCTATCAGGGAATGGAATGCCCTGGTCCTTACCAGGCCCTGTCCTCATTGCTTTCTATTTATAGGAATCATAAAACAAGATTAAAAAGGTTATCTTATAATTTTATGATCCTGTATCAAGTCAGTCCTCAACCTTCTTCACTCCATGAAAGACAAGGACAGCTTGTTCCAACTCTCCACATAACTAAACTCATTCAATTCAGGCATTACCCTGGTGATAGATTATACGCAGGGAAGGCAAGGGTATGCATGAACTGATCTCTTTAAGTGTGTGTAACAAATGAGAACAAGGAAAACTAATGGGTGCATTTTTGGGATCATTCGTATTTGGTAAGCAAGATAGACTGCCCAGAGCTGTCTAACATCGATCCATAAATTGGATAAATCATGCTCTTATACATCATTAAAACTTTGTTGAAACCTTATAAAGCACTGGTGAGCAGGTTGGGCCCCTTATCTTAGAAAGGATGTGCTGAAACTGGAGAGGGTTCAAAGGAACTTCACGAAAATGATTCCAGGATTAAATGGCTCTGGGCATGTATTCACTGGAATTCAGAATAATGAGGGGTGATCTCATTGAAATCTATCAAATGGTAAAAGGCCTTGATAAGAGTGGATGTGGAGAGGATGTTTCCTATGATGGGAGAGGCTAAGACCAGAGGACACAGCCTCAGAATAGAGGCCTCAGAAAAGTGCAGGGTGATGCATTTTGTCCTTTTAGAGCAGAGATGAGGAGGAATTTCTTTTGCCAGAGGGTGGTGAACCTATGGAATTCTGTGCATCAGGCAGCTGAGGAGGCCAAGTCTTTATGTATATTTAAGGCAGAGGTTGATAGATTCCTGATTGGTCAGGGCATGAAGGGATACACGGAGAAGGCAAGAGATTGGGGCTTTGAGGCAAATTGGATCAGTCATGATGAAATGGTGGAGCAGACTCGATAGGCCGAATGACCTAATTCTGCTCTTAGACACCTTGTTGAATATGCATATAATATATGTATTTGCATCTGTAGCCAGGAATCATCCAGGAAAACAATGTAACAGATATTTTCCTTTCTTCTGTGGAGGAATTATCTAGAATAGACGCACAACTTTTGTCCAATGATGATAAACAATTAACATTTGATGCGTGTAATAGACCTGGCTCTTGAGTGATTTTTTAAAATGTTCTGTAATTTGAATCACATTTCCTGAAACATCTGAAATACTTTCACAGCATTTTTGGCTGGTTAGTTACTCTTTTAACAGTTAAATTATATTGTTTTGTTCCATTCACATTCATTTCAATGCTAGCTACTTTCCTTTGTGACATTGTCAGTCTTGATCAGCAACTCACTGTGGTATATCTCAAGTTATTCACATATAATATTGTGAATATTAAATATCTTTCTTTCTGGAATCTATGGGATGGGATATGGCACACATCTGAAAGGCACACATTCAGGAACCATCAGAATGGATTTATTAAGGGATGTTTATGTCTTGAACTTTTTGCAGAGGTAACATCGATCAGTTGGAAAGCTCGGCAGAGCATTGATAGATTGAGGTTAATTCTAAAAAGTGCGGGGTGATGTAAGTAGGGTAGAACATACAGAGTAGGTTATAGGATGTCAAGGAATAGTGATGAACAGAAAGACTTCCGTGTTGATGTCCTTAGTCTTCTGAAAGAGACAACACAGATGGATAAGGCGCATGCTTCACTTTATAAGTGTGGGCATAGTATATAAAATTTGGGAGGTTATATTGCACGTTTCCAAAACAACAGTTAGACTACACTTGAGGTGTGTGTGAGCTAGTGCATTTGGGAAGGTGCAACAGGCTGTGGGAATATACCATAAATGGGAAGATATTGATTAATGTGGAGGAGCAGAGATAGTTTGCAGTGTTATCAATTTACAAATTTTAATGCAAAAATTTTAAGGTATTCTATTATGATGAATATAATGAGTGTGGATTGGAGTGATATTTAGGGAGTTTCACTTTGACAGGTGTACAGAACCTGCTGCCACAAATCTGCCCTGGGAAGGAAGGTTCGGGATATGTATGTCATGTTATTCTTATAGCTAGAAAATAAATATGCTTAGACTTAGCGAAATGTTGGTGAGCAGGTTCAAACATATATGTAATTTGCCTCAGAAGCAGGTTAAATTGTTGATTATTTGAAGAACGTTTTTGTTTCAAATGGAGTAACATGCAACTTTGTACCAATTAATGTATTTGATTCATTCTGGATTTGCATCACTCCTGATTTGTCGTCAAGAAATGTAAGGAATAAAGCTGTGTCTACTATTGCCTGTAGTATTCTGCCTCAACCTCGGTTGGATTTTCTTATATTTTTATCTTTCATTTCGTGCCTCACTCCTCTAGCCCTGTCAAAGACCGTTAACAGCTTCAGAATTATTTTGAGAATTATAAAAATATTTACACCACTTTAACTTTCATTTATGTTTAATGTTCTTGTCTGTCATTATTTTTACTCTGTATCTCTGAATATATGGTAGTTGGATGAGTATTGTTCGCCTGATATCTGACTAAAATCTGCATTAAAAATTTGACTGCACCTGAACTAAACTACATCAAAGTATCCAGTTTTAAACTTAACACCAGAGATATGTAGGCACTAAGTTAACAATAATCATCAGTCTAGTTTTCAAAATCAGAATCCAACTTCAACGTTGTTTATTGTGACACTTGGTAGTTGTGAAGATTGCTTCATCTATGAACTAGCATTGCATGAAAGAAACTTCAAAGATCTTTGTCCTTCTAAAGTCTTCTACGTTATGAGATGTGCTCTGAAGATACTTAAACATTTATAGCCTTTCAAATGCATTGCATATCTTTGGAATTTTACTGTTTATTTAGTGTATTGCTTCTGTGTAATTATATTTCCTGTACATAAATAATGCTAGTTGTTTAAACACAGTTTGGTCACAGTTTGAGGATAAAGGGGAAGCCTTTTAGGACCGAGATTAGGAAAAACTTCTTCACACAGAGAGTGGTGAATCTGTGGAATTCTCTGCCACAGGAAACAGTTGAGGCCAGTTCATTGGCTATATTTAAGAGGGAGTTAGATATGGCCCTTGTGGCTACGGGGATCAGGGGGTATGGAGGGAAGGCTGGGGCAGGGTTCTGAGTTGGATGATCAGCCATGATCATAATAAATGGCAGTGCAGGCTCGAAGGGCCGAATGGCCTACTCCTGCACCTATTTTCTATGTTTCTATGTTTCTATGTGATTTTTGGACTTCTGCAGTGGTTCAGAATGCAGGGTTGACAGCCTGTACAATAACACTGTGAACTATTGCGATAAAACTGCAATCAAGTATGAAATATTGCGGTAAAAATTTAATTGTTAATGCTGTGACAATCTATTTCATTTATAACATGCATAAAGGTTAAATTTATCATTTATTTTTGTCTTTTGGGAGCAGCCACTTTACCAAGAACATGATGACAGGGAGTTTGAAACAAGCTTGAGTTATTACAATGGTGCAAGGCCAGCAGAACATATACTTCTGAATTTAGTTGTCCTAGGCTCGTTCAACTTTTAATGTTTAACAAGAGTTGATAAAAATGGCTCATTCAAAATTTAGACAAATGGAGTGCTTGGGCAGTTTTTAATTGTAGCTTTGTGCCAAGGTTGGAATTAGATTGCAACCAGATTGAATCACAATCGGTGCGAGACCATGAACCCATTCCTTGTGAATTTCGGAATGATTTATGCCCTGCCTTCCCAAGATATACTTCCACTTTCACATCGGTGTTGAGTAAGCACTGGACTGAGAGTAGGTGTACAGTAATATGGAGAAACTTCCCCCAGAAAAGAAAGCTGGTTAAGCTAACTTCAGGGTCATGTTGCCTATGTATAATTACTTTGGAATGAATCTGACTGGAGCTACATCTGTCATAAACTACTGCACAGAGTCTTGTCATCTTCAGAAGTTTTTGGATGACTCTGCCATAGTTGGATGCATCAGCAAGGAAGATGAAGTTGAGTACAGGGCTACTGTAGGAAACTTTGGCACATAGTGTGAGCAGAATTATCTGCGGCTTAATGTGAAAAAGGCTAAGGAGCTGGTGGTAGACCTGAGGAGGGCTAAGGTACCGGTGACCCCTGTTTCCATCCAGGGGGTCAGTGTGGACATGGTGGAGGATTACAAATACCTGGGGATACGAATTGACCATAAACTGGACTGGACAAAGAACACTGAGGCTGTCTACAAGAAGGGTCAGCGCCATCTCTACTTCCTGAGTAGACTGAGGTCCTTTAACATCTGCCGGACAATGCTGAGGATGCTCTACGAGTCTGTGGTGGCCAGTGCTATCATGTTTGCTGTTGTGTGCTGGGGCTGCAGGCTGAGGGTAGCAGACACCAACAGAATCAACAAACTTATTCGTAAGGCCCGTGATGTTGTGGGGATGGAACTGGACTCTCTCATGGTGATGTCTGAAAAGAGGATGCTGTCTAAGTAGCATGCCATCTTGGACAATGTCTCCCATCCACTACATAATGTACTGGGTGGGCACAGGAGTACATTCAGCCAGAGACTCATTCCTCCAAGATGCAGCACAGAGCGTCATAGGAAGTCATTCCTGCCTGTGGCCATCAAACTTTACAACTCTTCCCTTGGAGGGTTAGACACCCTGTGCCGGTAGGCTGGTCCTGGACTTATTTCATAATTTACATATTACTATTTAACTATTTATGGTTCTATGACTATTTATTATTTATGGTGTAACTGTAACGAAAACCAATTTCCCCCTGGGATCAATAAAGTATGACTATGACTATGACTATAAGCAAGGTTTCTCAGTATATTTACAGATTTGTCCTGAACTGGTTCTTCTATTTTTGTCATGGTTGAGCTGAAATAATCCAATATGACAAAATGCCTTTCTAACGTTTGCATACTCATCGAACACAAATAGTGCATTGCTAAATTGTATTGACATGAACTTCAACAATATAAATATTTTATACTTCACTCACATCCGGTTTTCAGCTGACAACCTGGCATTGTAAGTATAAATATGCTATGTACAAAAAGCCAGAGTTACAGCTGGGGTCATCTATTGTGTCCAGTGCTCCAGATGCTCCCTCCTCAAAATTGGTGAACCCTGTCATAATCTGGGGGAACACTTCATGAGCACCTCTGCTCTACTGCCACAAGCAGAACTTCCCATTGGCCAAACATTTTAATTCCCATTCCCATTCCCATTCCAATATGTCAGTCTATGACCTCCTCTTGTGGCAAGATGAGGGCACCCTTTATATTCCATCTGCGTAGCCTCCAACCTGATGCCATGAATATTGATGGCTTTTTCTGATTTAAAAAAATCCCTCTCCTTTCTTCCCCACTCTGACCTTTTACCTATTCTCACCTGCCTATCACTTTTCTCTGGCTCCCCTCCTCCTTCTCTTTCTCCTATGGTCCACTCTCCTCTCCTATCAGATTCCTTCTTCTCCAGCCCTTCAACTTCCCACCCACTTGACCACCTAAAACCTTCTAGCTGCCTTCCTGCTCCTACCCCCACCTTTTAATTTTGATGTCTTCCCTCTTCTTTCTAAGTCATGAAGAAGGGTTTCGGCCCAAAACATCAACTGTATTTTTTTCCATAGATGCTGCCTGCCCCGCTGAGTTCCTCCAGCATTTTGTGTGTGTTGCAAGTATTTCACTGTGGAAGACACTAGCACTGTGCCAGATGTTGGAGGGTATGAGGGAAGAGAAGTGAATGCAGTTATTATTATAAGGGATATGGTGCTCAAAAAGCTGAAAGGCATAAAGGTATATAAGTCACTCGGACCAGATGAATTGCCCCATAGGGTTCTGAAAGAGGTAGTGGTAGACATAGTGGAGGCATTAGTAATGATCTTTCAAAAATCATTGGACTCTGGCATGGTGCCAGAACACTGGAAAATTGCAAATGTCACTCTACTCTTTAAGAAAGGAGGAAAGCAGCAGAACGGAAATTATAGACCAGTTAGCCTGACCTCAGTGGTTGGGAAGATGTTGGAGTCAATTGTTAAGGATGAGGTTATGGAGTACTTGATGACACAGGAGAAGACAGTACAAACCCAGCATGGTTTCCTTAAGCGAAAATCTTGCCTGACAAACCTCTTGGAATGTTTTTGAGGAAACTACAGGTAGTATAGATGAAGGAGATGTAGTGGATGTTGTATATTTGGATTTTCAGAAGGCCTTTGACAAGAATCCACACATGAAATGGCTTATCAAGTTAAGAGCCCATGGTGTTACAGAAAAGTTACTGGCATGGTTAGAGAATTGGCTGAATGGTAGGAGGCAGTAAGTGGGAATAAATGGATCCTTTTCCGGTTGACTGCCAGTGACTAGTGGTGTTCCGCAGGGGTCGGTGTTGGGACCACTTCTTTTTAGGCTGTATATCAGTAGTTTAGGTGATGGAATGAGATG
Source organism: Mobula birostris (assembly GCF_030028105.1). NCBI lineage: Eukaryota > Metazoa > Chordata > Chondrichthyes > Myliobatiformes > Myliobatidae > Mobula > Mobula birostris. The sequence continues at coordinate 18,161,844 of NC_092378.1, forward strand.
GTTTTTTGCCAAGTTTGCAGCTGATACAAAGATTGGTGGAGGGGGAGGTCATGTTGTGGAAACGAGTAGGCTGCAGAAGGACTCAGACAGATTAGGAGAACATAGAACATAGAACAAAGAACATAGAAAAGTACAGCACAGTACAGGCCCTTCAGCCCACAATGTTGTGCCGACCCTCAAACCCTGCCTCCCATATAAGCCCCCACCTTAAATTCTTCCATATACCTGTCTAGTAGTCTCTTAAACTTCACTAGTGTATCTGCCTCCACCACTGACTCAGGCAGTGCATTCCACGCACCAACCACTCTCTGAGTAAAAAACCTTCCTCTAATATCCCCCTTGAACTTCCCACCCCTTACTTAAAGCCATGTCCTCTTGTATTGAGCAGTGGTGCCCTGGGGAAGAGGCACTGGCTATCCACTCTATCTATTCCTCTTATTATCTTGTACACCTCTATCATGTCTCCTCTCATCCTCCTTCTCTCCAAAGAGTAAAGCCCTAGCTTCCTTAATCTCTGATCATAATCCATACTCTCTAAACTAGGCAGCATCCTGGTAAATCTCCTATGCACCCTTTCCAATGAATGAGCAAGAAAATGGCAAATGAACTACAATGTTGGAAGATGCAAGGTCATGCACTTTGCTAGTAGAAATGAATGTGCAGACTATTTTATAAACAGGGAGAAAATTCAAAAATGTGAGATGCAAAGGGACTTGAGAGTCCTTGTGCAATGCACCCTAAAGGTTAACTTGCAGGTAGAGTCAGTGGTGAGGAAGGCAAATGCAACGTTAGCATTCGATTCAAGAGATTTAGAATACAAGAACAGAAATGTGATGCTGAGGCTTTATTAGGCACTGGTGAGGCCTCATCTTGGGCATTGTGGACAGTTTTGGGCTCGCCATCTAAGAAAAGCTGTCACAAATAAGAGAAAATCTGCAGATGCTGGTAATCTGAGCAACACACACAGAGTGCTGGGGGATCTCAGCAGGCCAGGCAGTATCCTTGGAAAAGCGTACCGTCGAAGTTGCGAGCGGAAACCCTTTGGCTCACCTACTTCTTAGACGTTGCCTCTAAGGACATGATGTCATCATTAGTATGGATGTCCTCAACCAATCAGGCAGTAGGAATATACCTCTACAAATTGCTCCATAGCTGTGCTTACAGGTGGCAGAACATGCCAGCACCAGGAGCAGGACCCAGGAACTTGAGTGCAATGTGATATCACATTTACTAACCTGACCATGGTTGCCATGGCAAGCTGATCATGTACCATGCTCTACATTTTTGGGAAGCCCCAGCCCTATAGAACATATAGAACATAGAATAGTACAGCATAGTACAGGCCCTTCGGCCCACAATGTTGTGTTGACCCTCAAACCCTGCCTCCCATATAACCACCCCCCCACCTTAAATTTCTCCATATACCTGTCTAGCAGTCTCTTAAACTTCACTAGTGTATCTGCCTCTACCACTGACTCAGGCAGTGCATTCCACGTACCAACCACTCTCTGAGTAAAAAAAACCTTCCTCTAATATCCTCCTTGAACTTCCCACTCTTTACCTTAAAGTCATGTCCTCTTGTATTGAGCAGTGGTGCCCTGGGGAAGAGGCACTGGCTATCCACTCTATCTATTCCTCTTAACATCTTGTATACCTCTATCATGTCTCCTTTCATCCTTCTTCTCTCCAAAGTGTAAAGCCCAAGCTCCCTTAATCTCTGATCATAATCCATACTCTCTAAACCAGGCAGCATCCTGGTAAATCTCCTCTGTACCCTTTCCAATGCTTCCACATCCTTCCTATAGTGAGGTGACCAGAACTGGACACAGTACTCCAAGTGTGGCCTAACCAGAGTTTTATAGAGCTGCATTATTACCTCGCGACTCTTAAACTCTAGCCCTCGACTTATGAAAGCTAACACCCCATATCTACCTGTGAGGCAACTTTCAGGGATCTGTGGACATGTACCCCCAGATCCCTCTGCTCCTCCACACTACCAAGTATCCTGCCATTTACTTTGTACTCTGCCTTGGAGTTTGTCCCTCCAAAGTGTACCACCGACACTTCTCCGGGTTGAACTCCATCTGTCACTTCTCAGCCCACTTCTGCATCCTCTCAATGTCTCTCTGCAATCTTTGACAATCCTATACACTATCCACAACACCACCAACCTTTGTGTCGTCTGCAAACTTGCCAACCCACCCTTCTACCCCCACATCCAGGTCGTTAATAAAAATCACAAAAAGTAGAGGTCAACTCTTTCCTCCTCTAAGAGGCAGCAAGGTCCTCAAATCTCTGTCGAACACTTCTCTTACACCTTTATAGGGTAAATCTCTAATCATCTGTCATATGATTATTTGGAAACCTTGAAGGTTCAGTGCTTGCTCGCTCATTCAAGAATGTGATTTGGGAAACTAGAGTTTGGGTGGCATGTGTGGTCCACAGTGTGGTAGGAACTGGTGTCAGGTGTGTGTGTTAGATATTCAGCCAGATTCAGAACAGCAGGGTCCAGGAACCTGGATAGATTTGCAGCTGGAGCTAGGTTCTGGAATATTGTATATTTCACACTCTCTTTAAACGCACTTGTTTCACTGGAGACATAAATATACTACATCACATGTTTAAGAAAAAAGTGAAATAAAAGTTTATTTTGATATTTGTAAGAGGAACGTCCAGAAAATTGATAGTCCAGACCTATTAAAACTTGAAGCATCCTGGCTTATCGGAGTTTTACTGACACTCTGATTCTCCTCATTATACGCACACCATTAAGCTTTGCTAACCAACATCAGGATTTCACTTTAAAGAATTTCACTAGACTTTGCTCACAGACTTCATATCTCTATTGTAGGACAAACCTGAGCAAGAGATCAGTGCCCTTCGCTTCATCAAGGGAAATATTATGAATAACATGGGGGCAGGGGTTAGCGGTTGCTCTTTTCTGCCCTTTACTTCTGTTTCTCCTTGAGACTAAACCTAGACCCTCTCTTGTTTTCCAGGTGAATCAAATGTAGATCATCCTGAGATTAAGAAGGCAGGACTGCAGGGCTGCAGGACTGAATATCATTCACGTTTAACTGTCCTGCAGGTAGAGATCAGTATGGTTAATCCGATGACTTACAGTACTGTGCAATAGTCTTAGGCACATATACATATATATCCAGGGTGCATAAGACTTTTGCACAGTACTGGAGTAATTTTATGTATTGCACTGTTGCTGCTGCAGAAAAAAAAACAAATTTTATGACATAAATGAGTGATGATAAACCTGATTCTGATATGCATCTCTATTGTGGACTGAGAATGGAAAGGGGACAGGGAGAGGGGAATCATAGTTGGGAAAAGGGGAGGGAAGAGGGGAGGGAATGGGAAGCACCAGAGAGACGTTCCGTAATGATCAATAAACCAAGTTTTTGGAATCAAATAACCTTGCCTGGTGTCTCAGGGCTGGGTGTGTCTGCACTCACACGACCCCCCCCCCACCCCTTCACTCCTTCTGTGGCACATGTCCCACACCCTTCCCATGGCGCACCACCCTCACCATTGCCAACATCCTTTGCTCCCGCCAGATTTACAAACTTGCTCTCCGCTCCACGTTATATATATACCTAAAACTTCTGCACAATACTGTACCAGGGTGAGCAAGACATTTTTTAAAATGCTGTTACAATAATGTTCTTATATCAGGTGCAGTTTTCTTGGCAGAACACACCTTGCAGAATATTCTGTCTATATTATGACTGCCTTAATGAGTGTGCCTAGGTAGAAAATGTCTGAAACAGATTAAAAATCATTATAATACACCCATTAAGGACATCAAAGTACAACACACTTTTTTTTTTGTAATTTTGCAATGTTTCTTCAAATGAGCCTCCAGTTGTTACTTTGGAAGTTAAGATTGAGGAACAAGTGCATAATTAACAAGAGTGTTTGGGTCCAAAGTCATTCTTGTGGCAAGTTTAGTTGCAATTACATTTCAAAGTGTTACACATAAGGATATTAGCTGCTCCTGAGCTAGCTGTTCCTGCTGCTCGTTACTGAGCACAGTAAAAGGAGAGTAAAGATCATTGGTTTAAACGACGCTATTTCAAAACAAGAGTTTTATTAGGTAAGGTGTGGGTTTGCTGTAGGGACTGGGATATCATAACCACATCAGAAATTTGGCTGAGGGAAAGGTGGAACTGGCAGCTCGGTGTTTCAGGATGTTAGCACTACAAGTGCGACAGAGGTGGACGTAAGAGAGGAGGAGGAGTTGCTTTCTTGATGTAAGAGGTTATAACAACAGCCCTGGAAAGGATATTCTTGGGGAATCATCCACTGAGGCTATATGAGTAGAACTTATAATAGAAAGAGGACTGTCATTCTCATGGAGTTGTACGATAGTCTCCCCCCTCCCCACCTCCCCAACAGTCAACACAAGTTGGAAGAGTAAGTATGTAGAAAGATTGCAGCCAGTTGCAAACATAATAGGTAGTATTAGTGGGAAATTTTGCTTGAGCCAATATTGTGAAAGAATTGGATGGAATAGAATTTGAGAAGTGTGTCCAAGAAAGCTTCCTTGATCAATATATAGAGGGACCTACTAGAGGTTGCAACACTGGACCGAAATGAAGTAGGGCAGGCAAGTGGTGGAAGTTTCTGCAGGCAAGCACTTTGGGTGCAGTGATCACAACTATTTTAAAGCTAAAAGAATTGTGGAGAAGGATACAATCAGTTCACAGATTAAAGCCTGTACTGGAGAGAGAGCAAATTTTGGAGGCATTAGATGGGATCTTGCAGTGGTTGATTAGTCGGGATTGTTTGCAGGAGATGGACGGTCTGCCAAATGAGAGGCTTTTAAAAAGATTAAGGTCAAGAATTCCGGGCCTGCATGTCCTTATTAGATGAAGGGCAAGAGGGTGGCAGGTTTGGGAATCCTGGCTGACAAAAGATATTGAGGTTTTAATTAATGAAAAAGAGGGAGGCTATCACTTCATGTAAGCAATTGGCAACTAGTGAATCTATTGACAGCTACAAGAAGTGTGGGAGTGCATTTGAAAGAGAATTAAAGAGGGCAAAAGGAGGAAATGACAAGGATCCAGTAGGCAAGGTGATGCAGAATCCCAAAAGAGTACATAAGTATATTAAGAGTAAAAGGAAGGTAGGTAGAGAATTGGTCCCCTTGAAGATCAACATGGCTGTGTATATGTGGAATCAAAGGAAATGGATAAGATTTTAATGAATATTCCTCTTCAGTTTTTACTGTGGAGAAAATGATGGAATTTAATGAAATAGGGGAACTGAATGTTGATGTCTTTAGACCACGTACAAATTAGGAGGGAGGAGATCTTATAGGCATTGAAGTGGCCTGGCCTGAGAAACTAGAGAAAAAAATTACAGTAGTCCTTGCAGAAGTTTTTGATTTATCTCTGATCACAGGAGTTGCGGCATGAAGTGTAGCGGTTAACGTGACGCTATTACAGCTTGGGGTGTTGGAGTTTGATTCTGGTGCTGTCTGTAATGAGTTTGTAGATTTTCCCTGTGACCATGTGGATTTCCACCAAGTGCTCTGGTTTCGTCGCACAGTCCAAAGACGCACCGGTTAGTAGCTTAATTGGTCATTGTAAATTGCCTTGTAATTAGTCTAATGTTAAATAGGAGGGTTGTTGGATTGCGCAGAAGATTATGGGCCCAGAGCATGACACAAGTGTGAACTCTCCAATTCAAGCATCACTTGCTGTACTCACACCATTGATGCACAAGAATTTACAAAAGTGGTGGATGTCTCAAGGCTAAAGGATGTGTCACAGTTGCAGTCTGTTACTGTAATAGGTTCCTAACAAACCTGGCTGCTGTGCTCCCCACTCGTTGAACTCATTACTACAGATTGGGAAGAAATGACAATGGACAAAACAGTGTGAGGTGACTTTCAAAAAGGTAAAGGAAATGCTGATGTCAGACACTGTGCTCACACATCATGATCCACTCCATCCAGTGAAGTTTGCCCGTGATTCCTCACCTTATAGTGTAGGTGCAGTCATCTTGCATGTTATGAGTGTTGTAAGTGAACTTCCCCCTCCCCACCCCTTTGCATCACATTTCCTTACCACTGCAGAGAAAAATAACACACAGATTGACGGTAAGGCCTTGAGTCTGGTTCAGTGTGTAAAATAATTCAACCAGTACCTGTATGGGAGAGAGTTTACCGTCATTACTGATCATCAACCACTTGTGTCCATTTTCAATCCACAGAGGGGTGTTCCACTAACAGCGGCAGCACAAATGCAGAGATGGGCTCTGTTGCTTAGAGGACACAATTTACATGATTAAATTCAAGAAGGCAACTAATCAGGGAAATGTTTGCCTTTGGAAAAGGAAATACCTGAAAAATTAACAAAAGAGGACACTCCTCGTGTCCTAACACAAATTTAATGTCGCCCTATTACGGCAGCAGAAATGATACAAAGAGAAACGAGAAAAGACCCTACACTGTCTCAGGTCTACATGGGCACCCAAAATGGCTGCAATGTTCAGCAGAAACTCCAGTTTCCCTATTTTTACCAGGGCCAGGATGAGCTTGCCCTTGATGGGGCTTGGATTATGTGGGGATTGAGAGTTGTTGTACTATCCAAGCTGAGAGCTAAAGTGTTGAAGGAGCCACATGCCAGTCATCTAGGCATAGTCAAAATGAAAGTGTTGGCTTGAAGTTTTATCTGGTGGCCTGGGATAGATTAGCAGATTGAGTAGTTTGCCTTGCACTGTCTGGGATGCCAACACGTACAGAAGATGCCAAGAGCAGCACCTCTCTATCCCTGGGAAAAGCCTGCATTACCCTGGCAGAAGAATCATGTGGATTTTGCCAGACCACTCAAGGGTACAAATTTCTAGATAGCAGTGGATGCAGCTACAAAGTGGACAGAGAGTTCCCAGTAGCTTCCATTAATCTCACACAGCTGACGTGTTGAGGAGCTCTTCTCAAGAACTAGTGTTCCAGAACATTTAGTCAGTGACAATGGACCCCAGTTTGTTGCGGAATAGTTTCAGTCATTCCTGAAAATGAATAGAATAAGACATATTACATCTGCTCCGTACCACCCAGCTACAAATGGTTTGGCAGAAAGGTTTGTCCGGAGTCTAAAGAATACACTGTGAGTAATGTCAGCAGAACTACTACACCGTCACTGAATTAGAAGCTCATTAACTTACTCCTTTCATATCACAATGCAGCATACTCCACAAGGAAAAACTCACCAGCTATGCTGTTCTTGGTTCATCCCTTGCATTCACGCTTTGATATCCTCCAATTCAGTCTCAGACGGAGACAGCTGAGACAAATTATAGGGTCCTCAAACAAGGAGGCTTGATGTTTTACTCCTCGACAAGCAGTTCTGCTGAGGGATGACAGAGGTGATTAAAAGCTTGTTATTGGGAAAGATTAAGAACAGAACCGGGCCACTCTCTTACACTGCTGGGATTGCGTCTGATGTCATCTGAAGATGACACACCAATCAGTTGAGGAGAGCAGGGTCAATTGTTAGAGAAGAAGGATGGCCAGAGCTATCAGAACCACTTTCTGCAGTCCCAAAGTCAACTCCTACAACCACCATGGAGGAAATTCCAGAACCCGAGATTGTTTCACAGCCAAGCAGAGTGATCCCCCTTGTTAGGAAAGATGTTATCCCACAAGAGTAATTCAATTACACAGCAATTAATTCCTTAGGCCTGAATAGGACAAGTTAAAATTTACAACATCTATGCAGTAGCTGTGTTATATAGTTATGTTATACACTGTTACGTACATATGCATTGCGGGTTATATGTAAAAGTATGTAAATTACTTATATGATTATGCCACCACACTTAAAGTAAAAACGAAGCTAGACTCACATTCCTGGATCCATTGTTTTCCACTCAATTAGTTTTTATGCTCTGGAGTTACAAAATATAACACACACAACTGATGCTATTTAAAAGCTGTTCACTCTAGGCACAGTGTACTGCCTAACGGCCACACAAGTTAGTGCAACTGACACTAGTTAGAAACTGTTCGGAAACAGTCTCCTGTACCAATTAAGTGGCATAGTGTCCCAAATAAACAAAGGGATTCCCAGCTATTTTCTCAGTTAGTTTTTGTTCTTTAAGAGTTGTCCCAAATAAGCAGCTTCCCTAATTAACCGATGGCTCAATTAACCAGAATCGAGTGGATTCTTTTTCCCAGGGACAGGGGGTGCCAAAAAGAAAGGGGCATGATATTAAAAACAGAGGGAAGAGACTTAGAAGGGACATTTGGGATGGTTTCTTCACACAAACTATGGTAAGTATTTGGAATGAGCCATCAAAAATAGTGGTTAAAGTGTTTAAAAGCCATCTCAAGAAGTACGCAGATAGGAGGGGTTGAGAGGGTTGGGGGCTAAATGCAGGCAGATGGGACTATCTCATCGGGCAACATAGTTGGCATGGATGAGTTCATCTGAAGGACCTGTTTCCTTGTTGCATGACTCCCATTTTTAAAATTTGCCATAGGCATGACAGTTGCCTGCCCTCAATATAAGTATTTCTAACGGAAGAGATAGCTGGTTCCTTGTTTTTGCATGTTAAGACTTACACCAAAGCTAATTAAAAATACTTAAATTGAAACATTATCTGAACCAAGTGACGAATAATTGAATGATTTGGAAGGCAGACTCCTCATGCGATAACTGAATGGCTAATTAAAAAAACTGGATGGAAAGGAAGTTATGATTTTTTGCAAGGAAATAATTTTCCATAATTTTTGACACTACTGAGCCTAGTGAAATAAGATCATTTACATCTAGCTGGCTATTGTGATCGAAAACAAAAACAATATTGATAAAAATAACATGGTCAACTGAGCTTGGAACAAACGAGGAGGACCAGGCCTATTTTGTTTCCCCACCAGCTGTGAAACATTGGTGTACTGATACGTAAATCTTCACCCACAGACTCTTCTAGAATATGGATGACTATTTTGATGCTCTTTGTCATCTTGTACAGACCTTAAAGGATCTGTAAAATAATGGTGATGAGGTAAAAACACTAATAATAAGATCAGGAGGAGTGGAGTGTTGCATTTGGTATAAGAGAGCATGGAATACCTCACCACTAAACATCAGATCACTGTCACAATCACTAACCTCTTGTCTCAGGAAATTTTCTCACTGGAGCTGCCAACCTAGACCCCAACTGCAGACTATACCCTCCTATTTTCTCTGCAAGGCTAGTCAGAGCTGTCCTGGTAAACACTGCTTCAGCTTGTTCTTGTCTCATAGAACGTACTTCTTCCTACCTTGACTCTATTCTTTCTCCCAAGATTCAATCTCTTCTGAAACATACCCGTCACCTCTGACATCCTCTGTCACTTTAAAGGTTTCCAGTTTGCTGATCCCAATCAGATTGTTTTCACCACAGATATCCTGATTGTCTTCACCTCCAATCCATACCAGGCTCTTCTTCTGGATGAACTAGTTCTTCCATTGTACTTCTCCCTTACCTCTATTCAGTTCAAAATATGTAGCAATCGGTGCTGGCATGAATCCAAGCAATTACTGCCTCTTTTGTACTCTCCTTCCATCGGATGGTAACATATTCCCATGTGTAACATCTCAGACGCTGAAGAGCACAAACATAAATCTCCAATTTTACTGGATGTTTTCTCTGGAGCAACAAAGGTTGAGGAAAGATCTGATAGAGGATTATAAGAATAAGAAAGATGTAGAGAGAGTAGAAAGGCAGCATCTTTTTTCCCAGGGTTGAAACGTCTAACACCGAAGGGGATGCATTTAAAGTGAGAGAGGGTAATTTCTAAGGAGATATGAAGAACAAGTTTTTTTTTACACAGACAGTGGTGGGTCCCTAGAATGCATTGCCTGGGGTGGTGGTAGAGGTAGGTACATTAGAGACTTTTAAGAGACATTTAGATAGATATGTGAATATGAGGAAAATGAATGGGTAGACACATTGTGTAGGTAGAGGAGATTAGTTTAGTTAGCCATTTGATTACTAATTTAATTGGTGCAGCACAATATTGTGGGCCAAAAGGCCTGTTCTTGTGTTGTACAGTTCTATGTTCTATATTTATTTTCTCAATTTTTTAACGGATAGTTCAATAAACATTGCCTCATGTGATAGAACATTGGACTAGATTTATTTTTCAGTACATGGAAATGGAAATCATTTGCTGAAGAATGGGAAAGTATTGAAAAACAAAAATCTCAAATTACTTCAGTTGTGATAGGCCTTCCTATGGAAAACTCTGATCAAAGGTCATCAAATCTAGGCTCTAGCTTTACAGTTCCTTGCAAGTATTAGGACTTTTCCTTTCTTTAGTAAAACCTTTTATTGATTTGAAGACTTTGGCAGATGGATGAACTTGATAGATTGAGTGGCCTTCTCTCTGTAACAGGTATTTTAAGGAAAATAACCAAGACAATTATAGTACATTTATTATCAAAGTATGTATGCAGTAAACAACCCTGAGATTCATCTTCCCCACAGACAGCCATGAAACAAAGAAAACCATGGAACCAATCCAACCTTTCCTTGGAGAAATAAGCTTTCTATTGATCTTTCACACTCTACAACCTTTCCAAAATATTATTGACTATATTTGTGCACAAAACGTTCAGTGTGTGCTTATCAGTATGTTTAGCATCCTTGTAGAAATATACGCTGGTGTTTTTGTAAATGATTTAATTGCCTCACTTTATAACCATTAGTAATATGTTCATTACTGCCCTCCTATAACATTTGCAAATGATGCATGATCTCATTATTTTTATGTGTGTATAGTATTTACACTTATTTAAGCTGAAATTAATTTTTAATGCTTTTTAGATTGTTTATCATAGTCCTTTTCTGCAGTCCTCTTCAGCTTGTCTAACATTGCAAAATTATTCTCTGTAAACTGTTCTGTTAATAGATAACTTGCGAACATTGGTGCTCTTAGCTGGATCCCACTTTCCACCTGGCACTTTCAGCTGCTGCTCTTTTACGTGGCTCCTAGATATCCTTTCTACTCTTTCCCCCTTCTCCACACCTTTTCACAATGTTCATCTCTGTGTTAAGTGGTATCTGTTGGAAGGCTTTTGGAAATCCAGAGATCTTACTTCAACCATGTTACTCCTCTCTATTTGCTTGTCTCTTTTTCATGAATTCACTATTCAAGCAAGATTTTCCTTTCAATTTCTGTATTAAGTAACATACTCAATTTTTAAGCCTTGAAATTGAATTATGTGCCACCAATATTTAGGTGCTAACTGGGCAAAATTCAATTTAATCAAGTTTAATTTCAGCCTGGTGATAACTTCTGAGTAAAGATGAGCCAGATTGAAAAGGTCAGGGTGTCTCGGGGCTGAAGGCAGCTAGCTTTACTCAACCCTGCATTGAACTGAGGCTGTAGCCTGCAACTAATGGGCTCCTAGATCAACTGGCTTTGTGACCGTGGACTCACTTTGGTGAACTTCAGTTCTGAAATTACTTTTATTGTTTGCATGATTTGTTTTTTTTTCCTCTTCACATTGGGTATTTGATGGTCGTTTTTAATGGCTTCTATTGGATTTCCTTTTTTTTAGCTGCCAGTAAGGAGACGAATCTCAAAGTTGTATATAGTATACATACTGTGATAATAAATGTACTTTAAAGTTTGAATTTAATGTAATTAATAACTTGGACTGCACACTTTCATACAATATCAGACAGGAGGCTGCAGATGCTGGAGTCTGGAGCAACAAACAATCTGCTAGGCATCTCAATAGGCTGCGTATCGTGTGTGAGGAAGGAGATTATTGACATTTTGGGTTGACAGGATTAAAGAAAGATGCATGGCTGTCATAGTAAATCTTGTTAAGAAAATGGTCGTAGAGCAGGAGAGCCATATAAAAGACAAAGGGGAAGGAGGAAGAGGGAGTTTCATTGAGCTCCTATTGAAAAGGGAAGGAAAACTTCTTCAAAGTTGCCAATGCTTTAAAGGAACCGGAGTGGAGTGGTAAAATGGGGACATGAGAGACTTCAGTCGCCGGAATCTAAAGCAACAAATGATCTGCTGGAGGAATTCAACATGTTGAACACCAGGAGAAGGGATTGAGACCTAACAATGAGAATTCCTTTCTCCCAGATGCTACTTGACCCAGTGAGTCCCTTCAGCAGATGGTTCAATGATCCATATTAGCTTGCCTGACCCTCTTGATTTCGTGCGTTCGTCTAATGACGTCTGTTGCTACGTAGGCATGTTTCCTCAGCAACAATGCTAATTAGAGATCAAAGTTTCAAGCTGCAACTATTCTGAATCAGTGTCAATAGAATTAGAACATAAACACACGAAAGTCTTCAAATGCTGGAAATCCAAAGCAACACCCATAACATAACAAGACCCTTCTTCGGAATTAGAGCATGTTGAACTAGCTTAGTGCTTTTCTTGCTATTTCATGGGACACCTCACTGACATCAGAAGAACTGACCAGACATCTTCAGAAATAACTGCAGGGTGATCTTACACCTTCCAAAGCTCACAAAGCGTGCTGAAGCTAATGTGCTCAAGCATTTCTGTTCCTTCCTCCTTCCCTGCTCTGACAAAAGGTCTTCAAGCTGAGTCAAGAACTTCCAGTAGTTTCTGGCTGGCTTGCTGAATTTCTGCAGCATATCATGTTTTTATCTTGGTCTCAAGCATTTTACTGCTGAGATAGTCATTCGATAGGTGTCAATAGTGCTGCTGTTAGCTCTGCTTTGGATATAAATACAATCTTTAGAGAAAATGTATTTTGCTGACTTGGAGTTGCAGGGCATGTACCAAACTTCATAGGTTGGGGCATTGAATATCAAAGTTGGGGTGTTAAACTCCAATTAAAAGAAAAAAAATTGTTAGACCACACTAGGGGTATTGTGTGTATTTCTGCTTACTACACTATGAGAATGATGTTGGAGAAAATACAGAAGAGAGTTTGTGAGATAATGCTTGACTTTAGAAAACATTAGTTATGGGGAAATACTAGACTGTGTCCCTAGAACAAAAATAGCCGAAAGGTGGGCTGATAGATGTAAATACGTTTTCAAGAGGCGTCGAAAAGGTAGATAGTCAGGATCATTTTCCCATGGGAAGGGTATCCAAAACAGGAAGGCATAGTTTAAGTTGAGGGAAAGTTTGAAAGGTAATTTGGTGGGGAGGGGGGGTGTAAGTTTTTACACAGAGATTGTTTGATGTCTATACTTCCTACCAGAGGGATCAGACGCAGTCAGCATGTTTAAGAGTCATTTAGACAGACACTTAATTAATCAACACAGAGAAGGATATGGAGCTAATGTGAGCAAATGAGATCGGTTTGGATGGGAAGATAATTCAGCTTGGTTACAGTGGGCTCAAGAGCCTGTTTCTGTGCTGTGGAACTCTGTGACCAGCTTTAGATTAATCTGATCAAAGACCAGAATATCAAATTGTCAATTATTTCTGTAGGACTGGTTACAATACTTGATTTATCTCCTTCAATGATCTGAATCAGGCTTATTGTCACTGATATTAATTGTAAAATTAGTTGTTTTGTGGTAGCAGGACAGGGCAGTAAGTTATAATATAAATAAATATATAAACACTGCAAAAAGAGTTAGAGTTCATGGAAACAACAGGAATTCTGCAGATGCTGGAAATTCAAGCAACACACATAAAAGTTGCTGGTGAACGCAGCAGGCCAGGCAGCATCTCTAGGAAGAGGTGCAGTCGACGTTTCAGGCCGAGAGTTCATGGACTGTTCTGAAATCTGATGGAAGAGGGGAAGATTATTATTATCTCCACCATCTTTCAAAACTGTTTTTTAATATTGATTTTATATTTTCATTATTTTGTTCATGCAAAACCCTGTAGGTCTATATTTCCGGTAGCATGACTTGGGCAAATGCCAAAATCTTACTGAGAGCCAGCAGAAAACTTTTTTTCTTCTGTGAGCAGCTACCTGCAATGAAATTGCACTGATTCTTGTGGTTCTGTGCTTCATTTTACAGTGTTTAAATTTCAATTGACTGTTCTTATTTATCTTAATTAGAGATGAAGTAGAGGCCCATTTGGCGCATTGAGCCTCTGCCGCCTAATTACAACCATGTGAATAATTAACCTTTGGACTGTGGGAGGAAACCGGAGCACACGGAGGAAACCCACACGGTCACGGGGGGAACGTACGAAGACGGTGGCAGAATTAAACCTGGGTCACGGGCACTGTAACCATGTTACACTAACTATGCTGCCCTCACAATCTCAGTAAGATTCTGTCTTGCATCAAAGAACTAAAAGGACAAGCAATTTAAAGAGGTTTTGCACTGACCAACTCTGGAAAATTATTTATTTATTTATTATTTAGAGAAGCACCGTGGAATAGACCCTTTCAGCCCTTTGAGCCACACTGCCCAGCAACTTCTGATAACCTCCATTTAACCCTGACCTAATCGCAGGACAATTTACAACGTCCAATTAACCTACTAACTGGTACATCTTTGGACTGTGCGAGGAATCGGAGAAAACCCACACATTCCACAGGGCGGACGTACAAGCTCCTTACGGAGGATGCCGGGATTGAACTCTGAAATCCGGCGCCCTGAGCCGTAATAGTATTTTACTAACTGCTACACTAGCATGGCACCCATGAAATATGAATAACGCTCCCTGTTTCCAAATGCTTAAGAATAAATGGAATAATGCTTTAGGAACACAGAGGACTCCTCTATTTTAACTTCTTCCAATGTGGCAAGTGGCATTCCCTCAAGTTAAATGCATAGATAGAAACTGCTGACCAGACTTCATATATAAGCATCAGATTTAAGGCTGACACTAGCACTGAATCAAATAACTTCTAGATCAGGGCTTCCCAACCTTTTTATGCTATGGACCCCTACCATTCTCCGAAGGGTCGGTGGACTCCAGGTTTGGTACCCTAGTTCTAGAGAAAAACCTCTTTTATTCAGAAGTTCACTGGTGGTATTTAGTTTGCATATTTAGCGATACAGTATGGAGCAGGTCCTTCTGGTCACTGCCTCAGTAACCCCTGACAAACCCAATTAGACCTAACCTAATCACAGGACAATTTACAATGACTAGTTAACCTACTCAGTTCACCTTTGGGCTGGGGGAGAAAAACCGGAGCACCCAGGGAAAACCCAGGAGTCCCACCGAGACTCCTTACAGACCAACAATGGAATTGAACTCCAAATTCTTGGTACTGCCCCGAGCACTAACCTTGACTTTACCATAGCCCTGTATTTTTCCCTGCTCCAATATTTACCCATTTTTCCCAATGCCTACCCATAAATGTTATACTTCTTCTAACCTTTAACCCTACTCCAACCAACCCACAAAACTTTCCGAGGTGAGTCTCATCCCTGTGTCATTCTGCGCTTATAAATTTGGCAGCACAGAAATAAGTGTAAAAAACCAGTATGATAGATATTTTTTATTTTCATGGAGTGCAGCAGTTATTAGTAAGATCAACATTTATTGTCTATCCGGTTTTCCCTCAACAGCAGTATGTGCTGCCTCTTTGAATTCTAGTAAAGTGAGTCTCATGATGATGATCATACCCTGCATCTTCACCAGTGTTATTCCAATCCAGGTAGCCTGAATATCTGTGTAAAATATAGTCAGAAGTTTATTTTATTAATGTTATGTGAGAAATGTAAGAGAAAGATTGCTGCTACCTCTTTCTTGCAGGCCACTTCCCCATCCCCCATGGGGTATCAGAGAATCTATGATTTCCAGCTTGAAGGTATTTGGCTTTATGGAGTCTTTTTCTTGTAACATCTACTCAGCTGGAATTCCTTGTATCAGTGTTCTCAAATCTGACCCAAAAAGTGTGGGTTTAAGCTACAGTTTTGAGGTTGGTACCTCAGTTAATTGGATGAGGTGTTAAAATGAGGCCAAACCTGCCCTCTCAGATGAATGTAAATATGCGCCTTTGAAAAAAAAGAAGGCATAAGACCACATCTTCACCATAATACATAAATAATTGGTGTATTCGATCACTGCTGCTTTCTGTGTGCAAGTTGGCTGCCAGCTTTTGTATATTGCGGAAAAAAACACTTTATTGGCTATACAGCATTTGTGAGATGACTTGAGCTATGAAAGCCATTGGATAGATTCAAGATGTTCTTTTCTTTATCAATAAGCTGGCTATTCAGAATGTGATTCGCACTGGCAATTTACTGAATTAATTTATATTAGTCTACACCAGTGAAATAGTGTGAGCCCTTCCCTCACACAATTATACTTATCTATTGACAGAATCTGCTTGCAGTTGTGGTTTCAGCATTACTAAACGAAACTACAGCCAAATTGTTAATAGCAAACATTTTACTTATTTTCACAATGGTAAGTTTACAGTTATCACACAGAATGAATTTTATGTACTGAATGTAAGTTGTTCTGTAATTTAAAGAAAGATTTATGGTGACAATGGATTCAACTGCAATAAAGGAGAGGGCATACAAGGAAGCTAAAATTAGTAGGAAGACAGAGGATTGGGAAGTTTTTAAAAGCTTACAAAAGGAAACTAAGAAGGTCATTAAGAGGGAAAAGATTAACTATGGAAGGAAGCTAGCAAATAATATCAAAGAGGATACTAAAAGCTTTTTCAAGTATATAAAGAGTAAAAGACAGGTGAGAGTAGATATAGGACCGATAGAAAACGATGCTGGAGAAATTGTAATGGGAGATAAGGAGATGGTGGAGGAACTGAATGAGTATTTTGCATCAGTCTTCACTGAAGAAGACAACAGCAGTATACCGGACACTCAAGGGTGGCAGGGAAGAGAAGTGTGCGCAGTCACAATTACGACAGAGAAAGTACTCGGGAAGCTGAATAGTCTAAAGGTAGAAAAATCTCCCGGACCAGATGGAATGCACCCTCGTGTTCTGAAGGAAGTAGCTGTGGAGATTGCAGAGGCATTAGCGATGATCTTTCAAAAGTCAGTAGATTCTGGCATGGTTCCAGAGGACTGGAAGATTGCAAATGTCACTCCGTTATTTAAGAAGGGGGCAAGGAAGCAAAAAGGAAATTATAGACCTGTTAGCTTGACATCGGTGGTTGGGAAGTTGTTGGAGTCGATTGTTAAGGATGAGGTTACGGAGTACCTGGAGGCATATGACAAGATAGGTAGAGCTCAGCATGGTTTCCTTAAAGGAAAATCCTGCCTGACAGACCTATTACAATTTTTTGAGGAAATTACAAGTAGGCTGGACAGGGGAGATGCTGTATATGTGGATGTTGTATATTTGGATTTTCAGAAGGCCTTTGACAATGCCACACGTGAGGCTGCTTAACAAGATAAGAGCCCATGGAATTACGGGAAAGTTACATACGTGGATAGGGTGTTGGCTGATTGGCAGGAAGCAGAGAGTGGGAATAAAGGGATCCTATTCTGGTTGGCTGCCGGTTACCAGTGGTTTTCCACAGGGGTCCGTGTTGGGGCCGCTTCTTTTTACATTGTACATCAACGATTTAGATTATGGAATAGATGGCTTTGTGGCTAAGTTTGCTGACGATACGAAGATAGGTGGAGGGGCCGGTAGTGCTGAGGAAACACAGAGTCTGCAGAGAGACTTGGATAGATTGGAAGATTGGGCAAAGAAGTGGCAAATGAAATATAATGTTAGAAAGTGTATGGTTATGCACTGTGGCAGAAAAAATAAACGGGCAGACTATTATTTAAATGGGGAGAGAATTCAAAGTTCTGAGATGCAACGGGACTTGGGAGTCCTCGTGCAGGATACCCTTAAGGTTAACCTCCAGGTTGAGTCGGTGGTGAAGAAGACGAATGCAATGTTGGCATTCATTTCTAGAGGAATAGAGTATAGGAGCAGGGATGTGATGTTGAGGCTCTATAAGGCGCTGATAAGACCTCACTTGGAGTACTGTGGGCAGTTTTGGTCTTCTTATTTAGGAAAGGATGTGCTGATGTTGGTGAGGGTACAGAGAAGATTCACTAGAATGATTCTGGGAATCAGAGGGTTAACTAACATATGAGGAACGTTTGTCCACTCTTGGACTGTATTCCTTGGATTTTAGAAGAATGGGGGGGGACCTCATAGAAACATTTCGAATGTTGAAAGGCATGAACAGAGTGGACGTGGCAAAGTTGTTTCCCATGACGGGGGAGTCCAATACGAGAGGGCACGACTTAAGGATTGAAGGGCGCCCATTCAGAACATAGATGAGAAAAAACATTTTTAGCCGGAGGGTGGTGAATCTATGGAATTTGTTGCCACAGGGGGTAGTTGAGGCCAAGTCATTGGGTATATTTAAGGCAGGGATAGATAGGTATCTGAGTAGGTTATGGTGAGAAGGAGTGGGACTAAATGGGAGAATGGATCAGCTCATTATAAAATAGCGGAGCAGACTCGATGGGCCTAATGGCCAACTTCTGCTCCTTTGTCTTATGGTCTTATGGTCTTATAAGTAAGTTTTTCTGATATCATTATGCTATGGCAAACTAATCAGCCTAACATATATATATTATTCCAAATTTTGAGAAAATCTGTTCCATATCTTTATTTTTTGCACTTTCTAACCCACGTGTTGGGATTTACTGAAGGAATGAATTCACTTCAAGCATCTAATCAATTCACAAACCTCAGGCAGCCACACATATTGCTGCCCAGACTCTTTAATTAGAGTACAGTATTGATCATTTTAATAATTAAAGTAGCATCTGTAGCAAAGTCAGTTTGCACTTATTAATTCTTTTGGCCATTTTTAAAATTTCAAGTTTAGAAAAGAAGTTAAAAAATGCGTAATTTCAGTGGGCAACTCCTCAGTCATAAGCTCTCTGTTTTCCTCATTAGTGCAAGGATATTATTGCCTATACAATTTATAAATAATGTCAATATATCACCTTGAATTTCAGATTGTGATCCTAGGATTAAGATCAATATAATGTCATGTGACCAGCAGCAATGAATATAGGAATGAGTCAGGTTTTATAAACAAATAAACATTTATTAAACTCTGCTCAAAATTAGTAAGAAGATAAACAAACGAAAACCTTAACCGGAAGTAAACTGCTATGCAGCCATTTATCAAACTTCTAAGCTCAGAACTGTACTAGTTCTTAAAGCGGTAAATGTGAACACAGTCTTAAAGTGGTAAAATAGAACACAGTTCTTAGAATGGTAAATTTGAAAGTCCAAGAGGTTTATACAATCAATTAGGAGAGACTTCCCTGAAGTAAAAAATTCCTCAAAGGCTCGACGTTACTGCCGATCCCAGCCGGAACCTGCCTTGTCCGCAGGACTCACGACGATAGAAATAAAACGGTTTAAAGGCACTGACCTTTTTCCTCCGTAGACTAGATACTGCACAACCTTTTCTGCTGCTTTTAGCAGAGGTTATCTCATTCAGATTACTCTTACTTGAACAAATTCAATAATGGTCGATCCTCTCCAAAACCGCTGAACGACTCCTTCAGGTTCCCGTCTTCACTCTCCAAAACTACTGAAAAGATACATCAACAAACCTGGCAGCGATTGGTGAAATTACCGGCCCAACACTTCTGTACCTTACCATAGAAAGTAAATCTCCGTTTTAAAACGAAACTGCGTCATAAAAAAAACGCAGCAATACAGAGTAACTAACGAACTAAACTTAAAACTCAACTGGGAAAACTAATTGCGTCGTCTGGGGTCTACCCTTATATATACCTGTTGAGAACAGGTCATCACGTGACCTCACATTGGCAGGAAAATTTACATCTTGTGACCTCCACAAGACCATTACATCATCCTCATAAGACAGTCACAAGATATCCATGAGGTATGTAACAATAATCATTCCCAATGTTTTGCAGCCCTGAGAAACTTATTGAGTTTGGGAGAGCCAATGGGAAATCGCCCTCCTTGCAAGTGTTCACAAGTTGCAAATTTCGGAGGACATGTTTAGTAACTGGAAAATGTGCACGAATGAGATTGTTTAGTGGAAGTTGGTCATATCTCTTTCAACTTTTTAGAGGTCTACATCATTTTCATAACCCCCAGGCAATGTTCCCTCTAATTTTTGTTTACAGCTGTATTGATCAACTATTGGTCTGAGCAGGGAACTTTTACATGGCCTGAATACTGCACGGCACTTTAAAATACGCATAATATGAATATTAAAAGTGATAATACTTATTTTTTGAAAAAAATTAACAAGATTTTGAAAGATTACTTACCAAAAAAGTCAGAATATAGAATTTTTCACATCAAGCAAACTGAAACCACAACTCAAAAACAAGTAAACAAGATCAGGCATTGAAAGCAACTACCAGGCGCAATAGCAAAAGTAAAGTGTTTTGACTAGATGTGTCAGTGTTCAGTGGGATGGCAATTTATTAGCAATGAGGTCTTGACTTCCATTCTGCGTTTATTGTTAAATTTGCAACAGTGTTGTAACTTGAGACACTGACAGTGTAAATGCATTGAAGCTCTAAGGTTGTGGCTTGCTTATTATTTAGAAAATTTAAGAAGGTACATTCATGAACGTAATTAATTACGGGGTATTTTACAATTACATTAACATTGATTTCAAAATCATATTAGCATAATTTCAAAATTAGATTAACAATATATAAAAGAAGATTCCAGCTGCACAGCACCAAAGGCTATGTGTGCAGAGGCATTTCAATTTGTGCACCTGTGCAGCTTAGAGAGAACAGAGCCCCCAGGTTACACTTGTGGATAAAGTGTTTCATTCAATCATTGTAACACATAGAAGTGAAGTGGGCCTGCATGATTGAGGCCTGCAGTAATTGCTTGTTGAGAAGTGAACGTTCAGGGCCCGTCTTCACCTTGACCCCTATCTTAAATTTGCTTTGTAGATAGAGATCAGTGACAAATACCCTGGGAATTTCTGAGGTTACAGTAGGATTCCTTGCACTTTTTGACCCTACTTATTTAAGAGATTTTACCAGTCAGAAGAGGAATAAAATAGATTGACTTGTTTTTAAAGAGTTGGTCAAAATATATCTCAGTTGGAATTTCTGCACAAATAGTTATCACAGCCTGAACAACAAACTTAAGTGTCAAAATAATATTGATGCTTCTTTTGCGGAGACGTTGATATATTACATTCAAAATAACGTCTTTGTTGTGATTATGTTGTAATTGCTGCTAAATTACATTAACTTCTGAATTAAAAAGCAAAGTCAAACTGGACAAGTCCATGGTGGAGATATCAATTCACTAGAGATACATCTAGTATCAATAAATCCCTCATTCAATAAAATACCAGAAATGGTTGATAATTTAAACTATCAACAAAGATGGTTAAATCTCAAAATGGCCTACATACCAATCCTGCTTCATCACTATTGCTTTATTATTTACAACAATTCCTTCTAAACTTTGTGTCCACAAACACTGCTGCTGAACTCAATGCAGTAAGTCATATTTGATTTATTTGCCTTCATAGACAGAGGCACTGTGTAAAAGAGCCGGGATGCCGTATTGCCGCTATTCAAAACACTGGTTAGATTGTACTTATTACTACTGTACAGTTCTAGTCTCCATACTGTACACACTGTATGTGGTAGCAATGCAGAGACTGCAGAACAGATTCACCAGACTATTAAGGGTGTCAGCCCAAAACATTAACTGTTTATTCCCTTCAATAGATGCTGCCAGATTTGCCGAGTTCCTCCAGCATTTTGTGTGCATTGCTCGATATTTCTAGCATCTGCAGGATCTCTTGTGTTTAAAATTTACCAGGGTATTGTCTGGTAAAGGTGGGTTGGAGTTATGAGAAGAGTTTAGTCTGGGCTTTTTCCTCACCAGAATATGACGGGTGACATCATTCAGCTTTATTAATCTATGAGTGACATTGGTTGGATAAATATTCAGAATTTTTTTTCACAGAATAGGGGAGTCTAGAATGAGAAGACACAGGTTCACGGAAGAAATGTGGCAAATGTTCAGGGGATATTTGTATGGAGTTTTGCATAGGTACGTTCCAATGAGACAGGGAAGTTATGGTAGGGTACAGGAACCGTGGTGTACAAAAGCTGTAATAAATCTAGTCAAGAAGAAAAGAAAAACTTACAAAACGTTCAGAGAGCTAGGTAATGTTAGAGATCTAGAAGATTATAAGGCTAACAAGAAGGAGCTTAAGCAGGAAATTAGGAGAGGAAGAAGGTGCCATGAGAAGGCCTTGGCGGGCAGGATTAAGGAAAACCCCAAGGCATTCTACAGGTATGTGAAGAGCAAGAGGATAAGACGTGAAAGAATAGGACCTATCAAGTGTGACAGTGGGAAAGTGTGTATGGAACCGGAGGAAACAGCAGAGGTACTTGATGAATACCTTACTTCAGTATTCACTATGGAAAAGGATCTTGGTGATTGTAGCGATGACTTGCAGCGGACTGAAAAGCTTGAACAAGTAGATATTAAGAAAGAGGATGTGCTGGAGCTTTTGGAAAGCATCAAGTTGGATAAGTCGCCGGGACTGGATGCGATGTACCCCAGGCTACTGTGGGAGGCAAGGGAGGAGATTGCTGAGCCTCTGGCGATGATCTTGGCATCATCAGTGGAGACAGGAGAGGTTCCAGAGGATTGGAGGCTTGCGGATGTTGTTCCCTTATTCAAGAAAGGGAGTAGAGATAGCCCAGGAAATTATAGACCAGTGAGTCTTACTTCAGTGGTTGGTAAATTGATGGAGAAGATCCTGAGAGGCAGGATTTATGAACATTTGGAGAGGTATAATATGATTAGGAATAGTCAGCATGGCTTTGTCAAAGGCAAGTCGTGCCTTAGGAGTCTGAATGAAGTTTTTGAGGATGTGATTAAACACATTGATGAAGGAAGAGCAATTGATGTAGTGTATATGGATTTCAGCAAGGCATTTGATAAGGTACCCCATGCAAGGCTTAATGAGAAAGTAAGGAGCCATGAGATCCAAGGGGACATTACTTTGTGGATCCAGAACTGGCTTGCCCACAGAAGGCAAAGAATAGCTGTAGACAGGTTATTTTCTGCACGGAGGTCGGTGACCGGTGGTGTGCCTGAGGGATCTGTTCTGGGACCCTTACTCTTCGTGATTTTTATAAATTACCTGGATGAGGAAATGGAGGGATGGGTTAGTAAGTTTGCTGATGACACAAAGGTTGGGCTGTCAGAGGTTACAGCGGGACATTGATAGGATGAAAAACTGGGCTGAGAAGTGGCAGATGGAGTTCAACCCAGATAAGTGTGAAGTGGTTCATTTTGGTAGGTCAAATACGATGGCAGAATATAGTATTAATGGTAAGACTCTTGGCAGTGTGGAGGATCAGAGGGATCTTGGGGTCCGAGTCCATATAGGACCCTGGTCAGACCCCACTTGGAGTACTGTGTTCAGTTCTGATCGCCTCACTACAGGAAGGATGCGGATGCCATAGAAAGGGTGCAGAGTAGATTTACAAAGATGTTGCCTGGATTGGGGAGCATGCCTTATGAAAACAGGTTGAGTGAACTCGGCCTTTCTCCTTGGAGTGATGGAGGATGAGAGGTGACCTGATAGAGGTGTATAAGATGATGAGAGGCATTGATCGTGTGGATAGTCAGAGGCTTTTTCCCAGCTCTGAAATGGTTGCCACAAGAAGACACAGGTTTAAGGTTCTGGGGAGTAGGTACAGAGGAGATGTCAGGGCTAAGATTTTTACTCAGAGAGTGGTGCGTGTATGGAATGGGCTGCCGGCAAAGGTGGTGGAGGCGGACACGATAAAGTCTTTTAAGAGACTTTTGGATAGGTACATGGAGCTTAGAAAAATAGAGGGCTATGGGTAAGCTTAGTAATTAGGGTAGGGACATGTTCGGCACAACTTTGTGGGCTGTAGGGCCTGTATTGTGCTGTAGGTTTTCTATATTTCTATGTTTCTATGAGAGGGTTATATTTTACACATGGGATGGTGAAAATCTGGAACAAATTGCCACAGGAGAAAAGACTACATTTATAACATTTAAAAGGCATTTGGACAAGTACTTGTTGTAAAATGTGTAGAATGATTCAGGTCAAATGCAGATAAATGGGATTAGCAGATGGGTGTCCCATTTGGACGCATGAGGTGGACTGAGAAGGCTTTTGTGCTGAATATTTCTACGATTTTGTGAAATAGTCAAGTTTGCTGATGACACCACTGTTGTGGGCCGAATCAAAGATGGTGATGAGTCAACATACAGGAGGGAGATTGAAAATTCCGCTGAGTGGTGTCATGACAACAACCTCTCACTCAATGTCAGCAAGACCAAGGAACTGATTGTAGGCTTCACGAGAGGAAAACCGGAGGACCATGAACCAACCCTCATCGAAGGAGCAGAGGTGAAGAGGGTTGGCATCTTTAAATTCCTGGGTGCTACTATCTCAGAGAACCCACACATAAATGCAATTATGAAGAAAGCATGTCGGTGACTCTATTTTCTTAGGAACCTGCATGACATTAAAAGCATTGACAAACTTCTGTGGATGCATATTCAAGAATGTATTGACTAGCTGCATTACAGCCCGGTATGAAAACATTAATGCCTTTGAATGGAAAATCCTGCAAAAGTTTGTATACTTGACTCAGTAGATGATGGGTAAGTCCCTCCCAACCTTTGAGGACACCTACATGAAACACTGTTGCAGCATCCATCATCAGCGATCCTCACCACCCAGACCATGCTTTCTTCTCGCTGCTGCCATTAGGTAGAAGGTACAAGAGCTTCAGGATGTGCACCACCACGTTTAAAAACAGTTACTACCCCTCAACCATCAGGCTCTTGAACAAAAGGGAATAACTACACTCACCTGCCCAACCATTGAGATGTTCCCACAACCAATGATTTCACTTTAGCTCATGTTTTCATAATTTATTTCTATTTATTTATATTTGCATTTGCACAGTTTGTTGTCTTCTGCACTCTAGTTGATCTTTCATTGACCCTGTCACAGTTATTATGCTATAGATTTGCTGGGTATGCCCACAAGAAAATGAATCTCAGGGTTGTATGTGGTGACATATATGTACTCAGATAATAAAAGTTACTTTGAATTTTGAACTTTGTTTAAGAGATGACATGTTGGAGGAGTAGTTATGGACTTGGAGCCAATATTACTAGGACAGAGTTTTGCCTGTCTGTAGTTGTCTTCCTACATTATTTTGCCCTTTTGGTTCTGAGAGCATTGTCATTGTTGAGAGAGGAGTTTGAGTGCATTGCCCTATATATTGCTGTACAGACCTGCTTGCTGTTCTTTTATTTGTAGTATTGCAGAGTGCTAGAATGCTCAAATCAGAGTCCAACTGAGAAGATTTAGTCATCTTCAGTAGTTTCTTGGCCTCCTTCGGAGCCATCCCTACTTTTACGTTACACTGTCGACGTGAGCTGATATTGCTGGGTGGTCAAACTGCCAATTCTCTGAAAAATGCAGAAAACTGTCTGCTGTGAAAGATGCCTCCCTATCTATGATCAACCTCTCAGGCTGCTACATCAAGGCCAGACAACCTTTGAGCTTGTGTAGTGTTTCTCACAGAAATCTGAAAAAAAAATCAACTGTCACCAGATACATTTTCTTATCTAAGTGAAGCAGGTCTTAGCTGACTTTTGCCCAGGGTATGCTTGGGAACTTAATGAGAAGAAATATTTTCAGTGGTAGTTCCTTTCTTACTCTCTGAAGATCTCACATTTTGGTACATGATCCTTGAGCTCTCTGTTCTTCCCTGGCTAAGAGAACATCCTGCTGATTTATGGAAGCAACCACACAGTCCCAAATGTGAAGAGTGAATATGATTTATTGCATTATTCCCTTGTAGCTTGGGAACAATTTCCCCTTTGCTTTTGAAAATCAGTGTCTTGTTGATTTTGCATGTAGAAGTATGGTCCAAGCACATATTCAATGATGTGCCTGCCTCCTTGCATCCTGTCTGAATCACTCAATTCAAGGGCTGCATTGTGTTATCTCTATTGGTGACATTCTCAATCTTCTACATCAAAAATTGAATTAGAATTAGTTTTTTATTGTCATGGGTGGTGGGGTGGAGTTACGGCTCTACTAAAGGAGGTGAAAGGGAGTCCTTCCCTCCGCTAGCCTGCAGGTCACACTTGGGCAGGGTGTAGCACCTGCTTAGACCCCCTGATCAGGGTCACGTGAAACCATGGGAGCAGGTGGTGGATGGTCGTATGAGATGCCAGTGCATATCACAAATCCTGCTTATGCGAACTCTAAGAAGTATTGCGAACAACCTGGGTCACCCGTTTCATAAAGACTCTGCCCAGAAGAAAAATTTACAAAGAACAAACATGGTCATGGAAAGACCATCATCGTCTATGTCATGCAATATGGCAGATAATGAATGAATATTACTATTACTGTTGCAACTATGAAGATAACATGAAAAGTATGTCTGGCATACTGTTCATACAGATCAGATCATTACATAGTGCATTGTTACAGAACACTTTAGATCAATAACAACACAGAATACAGTATAACAGCTCAGAGAAGTGCAGTGCAGTGCAGTTAAGCAAGGTGCAAGATTATAACACTGTGGTTTATGAGGTCAAGAATCCAACTTAATGTACTAGGGAACCATTCAATAGTATTGCACAGTGGTGCACAAGCTGTCCTTGATCCTGGTGTGGTGAATGAACAGCACCTCTTTCACCTCAGACAGTTGAAGAAGTTTGATATTGGCCCCTCCCAAATCCTAAGAACTTTCTACAGGGGCACAATTGAGAGCATCCTGGCTGGCTGCATCACTGCCTGGTGTGGGAACTGTACGTGTTACCGGGTTCGGACGTGGCCCAAGTGCAGAGTGAGAGACACTGAAGCAGGTTGATAATACACAGACTTTAATACAAACAGTGTTAAAGGGAAAATAAAACAATAAACACTAGGCCAAACAGGGCCATTAACTAAAATTCTGAAAGGAAAACGAAGCCTTCCTTGTGGCTGAAGAGAACATCTAAACATTAAACGAATCCCGCTAGTCTTCAGAATCAGTTGAGTTGAAAATCCAATACCTCAGGGAAGGCTGAATGCAAAACAGCAATGAAACACTAGGACGGAAAATATGGAGTTAAATACTATCACAATTAAATAATAATTAGCTGACACAAGCAAATTCACAAGCGCAATTGCCGTATCTACTGCGTTGCCAAATCCGTGGTTATGACAGGGGAGCCCCTGAGTGCCACAGACCTGTGTCCACTGGAAGTCCTGGCTCAGCGACTTGTCCAAGATGTCCTTTGCTGGGATCCAAGTATGTTCTTCTGGGCCATACACTTCCCAGTCGACAAGGTACTGGACCTTACCACGTAGCCAGTGAGATGCCAGGAGTTACTGCACAGTATAGACAAGGGAACCATCTACCAGGTGGGGAGGAGGGGGAGATGGGGAGACTGGGGCCAAGGGAGAGGTAGTAACTGGCTTGAGCTGGGAAATATGGAATTCCGGTTCTCGACTTTCAGGAGAAGATCCCTTGATGCCAACCAGACCTCTTCTCCTGGCTTGAATGGCCTTACCTGTCGACGGAGCTGATCAGCCTGCTGGGAGTGCTGTTTGGGAGTGCTGTTCCTGGGTGCGCTGCAGGCTCGTCTCCAGGTGTGCTTCACGCGCTGGATCAGCTGTTCAGCAGCAGGAACTCCTGTGTCAATCTCCTGCTCAGGGAACAGCAGGGGCTGGAATCCCTTCTGGCATTCAAAGGGAGCTATACCAGTGGAGGATGACTGGAGATTATTGTGGGCGATTTCTGCCCAAACCAATCAGGAGCTCCAGGACGTGGGGTTGGAAGAGGCAAGACAGCGCAGGGTTGTCTCCAACTCCTGGTTCACTCGCCCAGTCTGCCCATTAGATTGGGGGTGGAAGCCAGACGAGAGGCTGGCCGTGCCTCCTACAAGAAAACAGAAAGCCTACCAAAAATGGGAAGTGAACTGTGGTCCACGATCAGACACTACGTCTTGAGGAGAGCCAGGGAGCCTGAACACATGTTGAAACATGAGTGTGGCAGTCTCACGAGTCAATGGGAGCTTGGGGAGGTCAATGAAGTGGGCAGCCTTAGAAAATCGATCCACAATGACCAAAATGGTGGTGTTTTCATTAGATGGGGGTAGACCAGTGATGCAATCTACTGAGAGGTGGGACGAGGGGCGGTGGGGTACAGGCAGTGGACATAACAGACCTGCAGGATGCTGGCATGATGTCTTGTTCTCCCCGGACATGCCTGACATGCTCCTGATGAGAGCAGGAACAGATAAGGATGTCATCTAAATATACGAACACAAACTGGTTCAACATGTCCCTGAGCACATTGTTAACTAAGGCTTGGAATACAGCGGGGGCGTTGGCCAGACTAAAAGGCATCACCAGGTATTCATAGTGGCCATTAGAGGTCCTGAAAGCAGTTTCCCACTCATCCCCTTCTCTTATGAGAATCAGATTGTAAACATTGCGCAGATCAATTTTGGAAAATATTGTTGCTCCCTGGAGGTGTTCAAACGCAGATGCCAGCAAGGGAAGAGGGTAGTGGTTCTTCACAGTCATCTTGTTCAGCGGCCGATAATGCAAGGACGGAGCTTGCCACCGTTCCTGCCCACAAAAAAGAAGCCTGCTCCTGCTAGCGAGGTATCTGCTTCATTGCCTCCGTAACTTCACTGAGAACAGATTCCATTGCCTGGAGTTTGTCTCCTACCTGACTCATGAATCTCACGGCCAAGGTCAGCTGCTCTCTCTCTGCTGGGTCCACCTCTGTTGGTCGAGACTTGCTGTTACCAGGTTCGGATATGGCCCAAGTGCAGAGTGAGAGACACCGAAGCAGGTTGATAGTTCGAAGACTTTAATACGAACAGTGTTAAAGGGAAAATAAAACAATAAACGCTAGGGCAAACAGGGCCGTTAACTAAAATTCTCAAAAGGAAAACGAAACCTACACTGAATGAATACCGCAAGTCTTCAGAGTCGGTTGACTTGAAAGTCCAATATCTCAGGGAAGGCCAAATGCAAAGCAGCAGCGAAGTGTTGCCGTGCTCTGTCCAAGTCTCGACAAGCACTATGACGATAAATATGGAGTCAAATACTATCATGATTAAATAATAATTAGCTGACATGTGCAAATTCACAAGCGCAATTGCCGTATCTACTGCGCTGCCGAATCCGTGGTTGTGACAGGACTTCCCTGAATCGCAGGACTCTTCAGAGAGTGGTGCAGACAGCCCAGCACATCTGTAGATGTGAACTTCCCACTATTCAGGACATTGACAGACAGGTGTGTGAAAAGAGCCCGAAGGATCACTGGGGACCCGAGTCACCCCAACCACAAACTTTTCCAGCGCCTATCATCCGGGAAACAGTATCGCAGCATAAAATCCAGGACCAACAGGCTCCGGGACAGCTTCTTCCACCAGGCCATCAGACTGATTAATTCATGCTGATTCAATTGTATTTCCATGTTATATTGATTGTCCTGTTGTATATGCTATTTATTATAAATTGCACATTGCACATTCAGATGGAGACATAATGTAAAGATGTTTACTTCTCGTGTATGTGAATGATGTAAGTAATAAAGTCAATTCAGTTTAATTCATTTGGTGGTACGTGCTTTAAAGCTTTTGTATTTTTCTACCAAGTAAAAGAGGGGAGCTGAGAGAATGTCTAGGGTGAGTAGGGTCTTTGATTATTAATAACTCAGAGTTTGGAATATGGGCCAGCATATTGACTGTCTCTTTTGTTTTATTTAGCATATCCAGCTCATTATTTCAGTTGCTCATATTCCCTCATGACTGAAGAAGCAATTTAACCCATCAGTCAATTGCAGCTCTTAGAGCAATCGCGTTCTCTCAATCATCTTTCACTCTCCCTTTTATTTCCCAGTAACATTCTATCATAGATGTTAGTTAACCTTCAATTTGCCCACCAACCTCCTCACTGGGGGCGATTTACAGCAGCCGAAATGTTGTTGGGATACGGGAGGAAAGCGGAACACCCGATGGAAAGCCATGCTCTCTCAAAGAGAACATGCAAACTCCACACAGAGGTCAGCATCAAACCTGGGTCGCTGGCAGTGTGAGATACCTGCATTACCTGCGGCAGCACAGTGTCGCCCAGTATTAGGTCTGCCTTCCACTCTCTTCTTTGGACCAATTATTTGCTTGGCAATCCACTGGCTCAGTCAGTTTTACTTGCTTTACCCTGCTCTGTCTCAGCTGAATTGCCTGACTCTCTATCTCACAGCACACATTTATGCATGATCTCAGTTGAAAGGGATCACACCAAGCATTCGGTATATATCAATTCAGCCACAACATCTAGACTTTATAACTTCCTCCACCACCATTTTAAGCACTATGTCTAAATTATTCACTCTCTAGGATATCAAAAATAGGTCATAATTTAAATTATCTGCAAAGATCCTTAAATCATGATACCACTACTTTATACTTTATTGTCGCCAAACAATTGATACTAGAACGTACAATCATCACAGCGATATTTGATTCTGCGCATCCCGCTCCCTTACAAATATTAAATATTAAAAATAGTACAAATTAGTAAATGTTAAAAATTTAAATTATAAATCATAGATAGAAAATAGAAAAATGGAAAGTAAGGTAGTGCAAAAAAACCGAGAGGCAGGTCCGGATATTTGGAGGGTACGGCCCAGATCCAGGTCAGTTGTTGTGTCACTAACATAGCCAGCCAGCATCCTCACTGTTGCTTTTCCCTCTTCTGGAACTTCCGTCCTCAAGTAACATAGTTACAATATTAAAAACATATTGTCAATGGACCTACTTTTAAAGGGCACCATCATTAATGGAGCTGGCAGTTAAAAAATGAATCCTGGTGAGGGGCAAAGGGTGAAGCTGGTGGGGAATGGAGGCATGTGGGAATAATGAGGTAATAGGTGGATGAGGCAAAGGGCTGAAGAAGATGAAATCTGGTAAGGGAAGGCAATGGAACATGGAATAAAGGGAAGGAGGTAGGGAACTGGAGGAGGAAAGATGTTGGGTGATAGGCTGGTTGTGGAGGAGGAGGAGAGGAAGGGGAGTGTGTGAGGGGGTCAGTGGGATGAGGAAAAACAAAGGGGGTGGGGATACAGAGCAGAGAGGTTACCAGAGGTTAGAGAAATTGATGCTATGTCACCAGGTTGGAGATTGCCAAAACAGAATATGAGCTGTTGCTTCTTGCCCCCGTACGTGCTCCTCTTCCCCACCCCCCACATCCTTTTATTTTGGTTTCTGCCCTCTTTTTTTCCTAGTCCTGATGAAATGTTGACTGTTCCTTTCCCTCCAGAGATGCTGCCTGACCTGCAGGGTTCCTCCAGCATTTTGAGTGTGTGTGGTTTTAGTGCCTGCAGTAATGTTATCACTTTAAATCGCTACTCCTACCACACTGTGTCTCCATTTCAAATTTGCTAATGAGTATTCCCAGATAAGAAATTCTATTTAAAATCGTGCAAGAATATTGAATAATTTCTCAATTGTTATTTAATCATTAGCTGGATATCATAGTTTTGCACTTCATCAAGAGAAGAAGCAATTCTCAAAGATAATTAAATCCTGGGAATTAATGGGTGCTATGCATTAACCGAACTATGATTATAGAAGAAGGCAGCCAAGTGAAGAAAAAGGAATATTATCAAAGAGGGACAAAAAGTTTTAGAAAGCCGCTAAAATAAGGAATAGGAAATGGATGAGAAGCTGAAGGAACATGTGGAATGACTATCTGTGTTAAAAAAAGATAGAAATAAAGGAAGTATTGTTGGAGCTTTTGAAAATATTTGGATTGAGATAGTATTTGGGTTTGGTTGGGTTTGCATGGTAGAGAATTAAGGATTATGGGGAAAAGGCAGGTAGGTGGAGATGAGTCAATGGACAGATCAGCCATGATCTTATTGAATGGTGGAGCAGGCTTGATGGGCCTGATGGCCGACTCCTGCTCCTATTTCTTATCTTCTTATGAGATAACTAAAAAATATAAAAATAAGAATTCAAGAGGTCCCTGACTGGCCCAAATTAGGATTAGAAACGAATAAGAAGACTGTGAAGGGGAAGTAAGCAAAATCCTTTCTGAGCCATTTATCTATGTGAACAGGAGGTACTCAGGCACAAATCCTGCCAACAAGTAAATAATCATGGAATGGTTGCCGATTAAGAAAATAAGCCTGAGGTTGAAATATATATGGGGATGTTTAAAAAGAAACTGTTTCAAATGAAGGTACATAAATAGTGAGGCAAGAAATGAGAAACCTCCAAACTTCAGTCAGATTGTTCGAATTCTGTGAATAAACTGTTAGCCAAGAACTAACCTCAGATACTATATTTAGTTAGGTGTTACGCCTGATCAAATGTTACAGCAGATTTTTGAGGCAGAGGTCAAATCAAGAGCAATCTTATTCGGACATTACCAAGTACAACATAGAACAGCAAATCTAGTGTGATGCAGAGTTTACTTTAGTCTACTGACAGCAGAGAATTGTGCTGTACTTGTCTGAAGATTTGTCAAAAGAACAAGGTTGATTTTCAACCAAAGGTGAACAGAAGAACAACTTTCAGAAATCCTAGTGTGGCTTTCCATCATGCGGCAGAACACATTATTTGATATTTGTAAGGCCTGGGTAATGCTACCGTCTCCCAGCTCTATGATTTAGAATTGATCCTGGGTTCTGGTGATATCTGCGTGGAGTTTGCATCTTTGTTCCCTGTGAGCATGCATGTTTCTCCCAGATCATTCAGTTCCATCCCACATCCCAAACAGGCGTGGGTCGTTCCATTCATTGGTGAATGTAATTGATCTCTAGTGTGTAGCTGTATAGAAAAAACTGGGAAAAAGTAATAGAAATGTGGGGGTATAAAATGGGATGAGTGTCAATGGTTGCTTGATGGTTAGCAGCTTTAGTGGGCTGAATGGACTGTTTCCTTGTTGAAATTGTTAGCCCATATTCTGGAGTTAGGGTATATAAGGTAAATATTAACTTCAGTAACCAGTCTTTAGACTTGAACATGGATTGTAGATTAAATTTAAAATGTAGCCCTGGACAAATAGTTTCCCAGATCTGTGGACACCAGTTAATTGAAAACCAGACAACACTAATTAGCATTCATTTTGGGTGTCTGGAGTGTGAGTGCGAAGGAGGAGGTGTGAACATTATATGTAATTCGAAGGAAGCATGGTAGATACAGTGTAACTATAGAATTGCCCTGCTACTATCTTTTATCTTTAGCATATAAAATGTTATGTAATATTGGGTCAAACAGGTTTCTTTCTCTGAGAGTGTCTCAATTTGTAGAATAAAACACTTCTGTATCCATTAGTTTCAGTGTCTCTCTGGTGACTTTTTTCACATTACGTCAGACTATGAAAAACAAAATGATGAAAGATCATTTACCTGAAACATTAACTCTGTTTCTCTCATTGTGGATTTTTCCAACATCCTCTTGCTACATCACCCCTGGTCAATTAGCCATGTGTAGAAGAAGATCACCCAATTAGCTGAATTGGCACTTTAAATGACCATTAAAGAAGAGAAGGAGAAAGCTAAACCAAAGCAGTCATGGAGTTGAGGCATCTTGATCAAGTCCTGGTTACAATCAATAAGACAGTGAGTTACATGACTAATTAATAGATAAAGATAAGGACAAAAAAGTGGTCTAATTCCCACACTCAGTTTTATTGCTCCAAATTAGTTCATTATAGTCGAACTTGCACTTTCCTGTTGCTTAGAAATGAAAATGCTTTCCTGTGATTAACAATTCTATAAAAGTAATTAAAAAAAATAGTGCCACATCCTTAAAACCTCAGCAGTATTTCCACAGCAGTCCCAAGGTTTCAGCTTCCAAATGATTTCTTTAAGCATGAATGAAAAAATCTTCAGTGAACTTCTGGTATTTTTATAACATGTTCTATATAGCCCTATTATTTAGTACCAGCTGCTGGCTTTTCTCTGATGAATGGAAATAATACAGTATGTTTCAGAGACTGCTGGAATAAGTGGTGCACCATCATATATTCTTTCCATATCTATATATATATATATATATATATATATATATATACAGGACATTGTAAACTGTCTTTGGCATATTTTAATTTAATGATGATAGAAGTCTACCATTGAAAAGTCAAAAATACACTACAGATTCTGAAGATACTGCATCAGCAGCACTGCATACTTGAATTCCACATGCTTAGTACCTGCAGTTCTTTGCTTTTAGCTGCTGACTGACCTACAGAGTATTTCCAACATTTCATGTTCTATTTCATAATACTGTCATTTCCATTCTAGAAACATTTTTATTAAGGCTTCTTGCTAGCCTCCTTCACCTCCCCCCACCTTCTTATTCTGGCATCTTCTCTCTTCCTTCTCAGCCTTGAAGAAGTATCTTGGCCTGAAGCGTACAACTGTTTTTTCATTTCCATGGATGCTGCCCGACTGGCTGAATTCCTTCAGCATTTTGTGTGTGTTGCTTTGGATTTCCAACATCTGCAGACTTTCTCCTGTTCATTAAAAAGTATGCTGTTCTTGCAGGAACTTCTGAATTTCTGGAATTTTCTACTTTGCAATCTCGTGGAGACCTCATCTTTGCAGCAACAAAAAGGAAGTAGACAATTTTATGAAAGAACTGCGATTTGAGGGCAATGAAGCTCACAGAAGGGAAGATAGGGTCTGGAGCTGAACAACATAATTTATCTATCTCTTTATTTATTTAATGAGATACAGCACAGAATAGGTCCTTCCAGCACTTCGAGACACACAGCCCAGCAGCCCCTGATTTAACTCTCGCCTAATCATAGGACGTTTTACAATGATGAATTAACCTACCAATCAGTATGTCTTTGTACTGTGGGAGGGAACTGGAGCACACAGAAAAAACACATGCAGTCATGGGGTAAACATAGAAACTCCTTACAAACAGCAACGTTATTAAACATGGCTGTTGAGCTTATATTCATATTGAATAGTAAAGGGGTTCAAGCCTACTTCCTAATATTTTTGTCACAATTCTACACAAATCTTACACAACTACAAAATAACAGTGGAAAATAAATGGTTTTTGTTCTGCTCCCTTCTCTAGCTAAGAGTTCACAGTCATTCTAACCAGTTCGAAACAGAGGTCAAGTAAACCTGATCCTTTGCAGTCTCATAGTGTTTTTGAACAAGGTCTCTAAATCTATCTAAACAATTTCAGTGTTCATAAATAACCCAGAGTAGCTGAATCCTGTAGATTATTCATCTCTGCTCTCATCAAGGCTCAATGTTGATAAGTATAGATTATTTGACTATCTTTTCATTATGCTTTTTTGGTTTGTGTGATGGTATTCATTAACTAATATATTTCCTATTCTTTTCATGGACCTTATAGCCTCCTCGGTTTGCCATAGAGCTTTAAGCTTCTAGAGTTTTTGAACACCTGTATTTACTAATTGTCTTAACTCAAACTGGTAAGCCTTTGTGCTTTTGGTTTAATCTTGTCAAGTTAATTGCAGCTGGCACCTGTTTCCCACGGTCTATGATTACTTAAAGAGGACTCTCATTTATTGCCTTTGTGGAGTTGTTGTATTGGAGAGAATGAATTGTCTTTTGGTGTTGCTCAGTGACTCCTCTAAGGCACTGTTGGTATTCTTTTCTCCTCCTGGGGATCCTGCTGTTTCTCTGCTCCTGGGTCAAGTTGTGAGCCTGCTGTCTGCAGTTCCTGAGTTAAGTTGGCACCAGAGACTTCCATGACAGAGAAAGTCTGCTGTTCCTTCACCCCCAGGGCCCTGTCCTCCATGACAATTCTAAAGCTATTCAATTAATTATACTGTATATTGGGTACTTAAGCTGTTGGGTATTTATTAGCTGCTGCAAAGTAGCACATTGTTACCTGGCATGTTTCTGAGGTTTCAAACAAAATTTCAAATAAGAATGAATTTTCTGCCTCTGATTTTGGGTTAAAAACCATTGATCAATATAGTGTATTGGAAGATGGACTGTTTGCAACTATTGTGTGGCAGTTTGAGCATTAATGAACTCTAGGTGAGAATCATGTTTCAGAACAAGCACTATTTATTGATTGCTAACAACCACTACCTGCACTTACATCACAGGTAAGAAGCATCATTATGCTACATGCACACATGACTCACTTACATAGACTTTGTGCTGCTTTATCACTTTGAAAGTGTGCTTTATAAATGTATGGGGATTACTGGCTCAGGATTTAAATGGCTTCTCAAGTTGCTTGACCTAAATTGCATTTGGGTCTCTGGAAATGTAGTTTTGAAGAATGTGTGACCCTTATTTAATACAATGTTGACTTATGGTTGATTCTGAACCCAGTTCTGCAATATGTTTATCACTAATTATTTTGCCAGTCTTTTTGGAGATACCTTTTATTGAAATATTTGATAATCATTTTATCACTTTTTCTTCAATTCAGACAAGAATTCTGTTTGTAGATTCATACAGTCTCACCCAAAGTCCATTTATGAATGTTGGATGTACTTGGTGATCACTTTTCCATTCTGGTTGATCTGATGCTCTTTACTTCCTTGGGAATCATGACCTTGCTTTTGTTCCAGCTGCTGCCCCTCCACTGTTTTCTCCAAGCTAGGCTGTGGTAAACTTTTTTTAGATTATGAGAACACTCTTTTATTGTTATTTAGAAATGCATTAAGAAATGATAGTGTTTCTCTGGAGTGATATCACAGAAAACAAGACAGGCCAAAGACTAACACTGACAGAACCACATAATTGTAACATACAGTTACAGCAGTGCAAAGCAATACCATAATTTGATAAAGAACAGACCATAGGCACAGTTTTAAAAAAAAAAAGTCCCAAAGTCCCGAGTCGATAGACTCCTGAGTCCCCGATAGCAGGCAGCAAAAGGGAGAAACTCCCAGCCATAAACCTCCAGGCACCGTCAACTTGCTGATACCTTGGAAGCAGCCGACCCTGAGTCCATCCATGCGAAAACTGAGCTTCCGAGCAGCCTCTCTGATACAGCCTCCCGAGCGCCTTCAACCTTTCTCTGGCCGCTGAAACACGCAAAGCCGAGGATTTCGGGGCCTTCAGCTCTGGAGATTCTAGTTACCACACGGTAGCAGAGCAGGCATTTCAAAAGTTTTCCAGATGTTCTGCTGTGCTCTCATGTCTGTCTCCATCAAGTCAGGATTGTGCACGGTCCCCTACTTGACAAATAACAGATATTCATCACCGAAGTGGCCGCGTGTGCTGTCGTCGCATTGCGATCTTCTCCCCCCTCCCGGGAGGAGATGTTTTTGAAGTCTTCTGTGTATCTGGTGGAGTGAGGCATAATATTCTGATAGAAAATAAATTAAGTGATGATACTGGATAGACTTGAATAAATTTACCTCTTCCAGATTTTTGTAAGACTGTATAGACCATTTAGTTGCTCTACAGCGGATGAACTTAGAGTATGTTAGACACTACTTCCCCTCTTGAAGCATTCAAAGAGGCATAAATTCAGCTCTGCAATTAATACTAATCTTTCACTTATACCATTATATGGTTTGACTCCTTGATCATATACTCTGCTGTAATGCATAGCTTGTATTCAGTTTCAAAGCAAAATATTGGCATGGACCTACTGAAGTAGCTGAGTTGGTGCCCCCTGACCCTCTGCCACATTTGGTGGTCTTGTCCTGCGCTCTGGGCAAGCTCTATACTCTGACATTAAACCCCCTAGTTCTTGATCTGTAAATGTTCTGATAAGAAGCTTCTGATAGCAGATTTCATACTTACAACGTAGTCTATTCTGAGGTGTAATTATTTTTATAAGGTAGTCTCTTCAGGACATTGGAGGTGACTAATCTATTTCTCCACTTCAGGCTCCTTGGCCAGTGGACCACTTGAATCTTCTCATATAAAATGATTGACTATCCATAGTTGGGCTCTCACCTGAATCAGTCCAACCTTGTTTTCTTGTGGTGTCTGAGAATGTATTCAAAGTGTCTTCTGTGTTGTCTCAGAGATTTCTGTAGATGTCAGTTGACAGTCGCCATCAACTGATTCACTAATTAGAAGTGTTAGATCATGTTCTCTCTAGCTAAATCAGAATTTATACGTGGTAAGTCGGGTAAAGCAGCTATAAAGCAAAAACATTGTGTTTGAGAAACCGATCATGTAGTCATGTTGGGATAAGAAAATGCAATAGCTACATTCCAGAAGTAATATGATTAGAATCAAAACTTTTGGTTGAAAAATTGCTGATAGGAATTCATTGCCACAGACAGTTATGGAGGCCACGTCATTGGGCATATTTAAGGCCGAGGTGGATATATTCTTGATTGGTCAGGGCATGAAGGGATATGGGGAGAAGGCAGGAGATCGTGGCTGAGAGGGAAATGGATCAGCCATGCTGAAATGACGGAGCAGACTTGGTGGGCCAAATGATCTAATTCTGCTCTTGTATCTAATGGTGTTAGGATTTGTGAATTATCAAGTGTAAAATATTGTTTTAATAGATGCAAATGATCCTTCCACATGATGAGTATTTTGCCTTATGAACTGAGTGCTTGCTGCTGCCTTTTGACTGTGCAGCTACAGTACTTACAGTAACAGAATTCTTGGTGTATTTCCATTGGACTTGAAACTTTGCAAGCCAGGTCAAACATAAGATTCCACATGCCTGACACTTTGGACTGAATCAAATTGACTTCCAAGCCACACATGCCTTTCCTCCAGTATACAAATTAAGGTACAATGTCTAGATAAGTCCTTTAATACAATGGTATATTTACTGTTTTTTTTTAAACTGCTTTTTGTTCCTAGTTCAAATGTAACTTTCTATATTTTTAAATAGCTTTGGATTGAAATAATCCTCCAACTATTGGACTACCAAAAGGAATGAAATGTCTAGATTTTTTGTAGGGGTACTGGCTTAATAAGCCTGTGATATATTCAGGCCTGTTTTCTGTTAGTGGAGTTGTATTCTTGTATATTCAGTGGAGAATTCCATGTCAATTTGTTTTCAATGTGATCACCTTTTCCAGAATGCTATTTATTAAGAAGAAATATTCTATTCTCTCCATATACACTGTCAGAGACTCATTTTCAAGACTTTACACCTCATGTTCTCAATATCATTTGTGGTTTATTAATTATTATTTTGTTTTTCTTGTATTTGCACAATTTGTTGCCTCTTACACATTGGCTCTTCATCGACCTTTGTGTGTAGTTTCTCACTTATTCTCTTATGCTGCTTTGTATCTACTGTGAGTGTCTGCACAAAATTGAATCTCAAGATAGTATAGGGTTACATATACATAGATAAAAATATATTTTGAAATTGAACATACACTCTTAGAATGCTGATTTATATCCATCTGATTTTGAGATACTATTTAACTTGCTTCCCACCTCATCAGTACACCATGTTCAATTCTGCTATGTTTCTCCAGTTACTGGCTCCTCTACTTAGTAACGCCTCCTTTTAATTGTCTGTGTGCTAGATGCCAGTTTACAGACCAGTAATCAAAATCCTTACTGTCCCAGTAATTTTCTCTTATCTACTGTGGTCATGTATTTAATATTTTAGTGTGTGTCTTCATTTAAATAATTAATTAGAGGTTATATGTAAAAATATATTAATTGCATATGTCATCACACTTCCATGTGAGCATCAATTAAAGTAAAAGATGGTTACATCTGTATTCTCAGATCCTGTGTTTTTCTTTGTATTGATTTAATGTTTTGAAGTTACAAAACAATAGTCTTCAGATCCAATTAATTATCTTCACCTGTCAAGTGTTCCTGATGATTCTTTTTTGCAATTATGTGTGCTCCATCTTGTCAATCTTTCTTCAATGTAATTTTGCCATATTTAACAGCAATGTGCATCATTTTTCCCCGTCAACCTTCATTGCTTATGTAATGCATTGGAAGGTGGTTTAAGCACAATTTCCCCTGAGTTGGTGACTACTGGATTATATAAACTCTGGGAGCCACCAGGAGCTCTACAACATCTGCTAAGTATACATTGAGGACCAGCAATTAATTACCTCCTGTGTTTATGCCACGTATACAATATGTCATTATGTCACATACATACACAACTCACTTCCACATGCACGCCAGAGCTAACACTGTACACACGTGATCAATCAAACCTGACAACGCTTCATTGTCTTGAAAGTCAAGAGTGGCGCAGAAGTTGTTGTCATTTGTGTTGCTTATGCTTGCATTACTAACAGGTAATTGGAATCTTGAAAATAATAATGATCGCGCTGGGACGAACATGATGGAGTGCCATGTTAGAAAATATCAGCATCTACTGACGCTTCTGCTTAGGATACTCATTAGTTTAAAATTGCCTTTTTTATTCATTTCCTTCTGATTTGTCAACCATGCATAATCTCACTTACACTGCTGAACAAATCCAGATAATTTCACATGTTATATCCTTCAAATCTATTTGAGTGCATTTCAATAAATTCCATTCGATGGATATCTCAATTGATGTCACTTTTACAGATAGACAATGTTCTGTTAAATGTTCAGTAAAATATTTATATGAAGGTTTTGTAGCATCACTGTGTGACAGTGCCTATCTTCCCATGCAGGAAAGTCAGTTGGAATTGCATGGTGTGAAGAGGCAGGAAGGTCCCTGTGGTTGCGTTATTTATAGATCTTACAGGTAAAGCCTTCTCAACCATTCAGCACATCTACATGAAATGCTGTCACATGAAAATAACATCCCTCATTAGGGACCCCCACCCCCAGGACGTGCTCTCTTCTCGCTGCTGCCATCGGGTAGAAGGTACAGGAGCTTCAGGGCTCGCACCACTGCGTTCAGGACCGCTTACTACATCAAAAAGTAGGCTCTTGAACTGAAGGTGATAACTTCACTCAGTTTCACTTGCCCCCTCATTGAAATGTTCCCACAACCAATAAACTCACTTTCAAGGACTCTTCATCTCTTGTCCTTGGTATTTATAGCTTATTTATTTATATTGCAGTTTCTTCTTTCTGCATTTGCCCAGTTTTCTGTACTCTGGTTGAAAGCATTTAAATTCCTGGGCGTCACTATCTTAGAGGACCTGTCCTGGACCCATCATATAAATATTATTGCAAAGAGAGCGCGACAATGCCTCAACTTCCTCGGGAGTCTGTGGAGGTTTGGCATGTCATCGAAAATCTTGGCAAACTTCTATAGATGTGCTGTGGAAAGTGTATTGACTGGCTGCATTATGGCCTGGTATGGGAACACCAATGCCTGTGAATGGAAAATCCTACAAAAGGAAATGGGATCAGCCCAGTATATCATGGGTAGAACCCTCCCAATCATTGAGCCCATCTACATGAAACATTGCTGTAGAAAAGCAGCATCCATCGGCAATGATCTTCACCAACCCCAGGCCATACCCTTATTGCTGCCATCAGGTAGAAGGTACAAAAGCCCCAGGACTCGCACCGACAGGTTCAAGAACAGTTACTCCCCCTCAATCATTAGGCTCTTGAACAAAAGGGGATAACTAAACTCATTTAAGGACTATGGTTGTTATATTGTTATGTTGATGGTTGTTACATTGTTATTTCATGCTTGTTATTTATTGCTATTTATTTATACTTGCATTTTCACGGTTTGTACAGTCACTGTTCTATAGATTTGCTAAGTATGCTTGCAGAAAAAGATTCTCAGGGTTAAGTGTGGTGACATGTATGTACTCTGATAGTAAACTTTACTTTCAATTCTGAATTTTAAAAGTGCTAGTTGGGTAGCCTTTCATTAGGTTTATTGAGTATACCCACAAGAAAATAAATGTCAGTGTTATACATGAAGACGCATGTACAGTAATAATAACATTTACTTTGAGCTTTTGAGTTTTATGCATTTCACAACTTTAGTCTATTCAGCTACTAGTAATTTCTAGGCTTTCTTTTGTGAGGAGGGAGGATCTTCTTGGCAATCAAACACAAAACATGTTACAAATGCTAAGCAAGTCAAGCAACATCTATGAAGGGAGGAAAGCATTTAACAGTTACCATTGTAAAAACTTTCCTGCCATTATGATTTGTCTGGCAAGAGTCGGAAGGAAGACAGGTGAGGAGAGAAGAGGCAGGAAGAGGACATCAGGCAGCATGACAGACTGATATTAGGTCTGCAGGGAACATATTTGAACTTCTCTGAACAAAAATGTTTCTGATACTTTCGGTTCCTAAAGAAGCTGGTTAATGAGATATTCTTCCCTCAATAACTACAGATCAAGTCTTGTAGTAGGTCACAGAAGGTACTGTCTGTAGATGACAGATCCTAAGCTTTCCCACTCTTGGCTCTTCAGGGCACCATCAGGTAAATAACATCTCCCAGTATGCAGTCCTGACGAAGGGTCTCGACCTGAAATGTCGGCTGCACCTCTTCCTAGAGATGCTGCCTGGTCTGCTGTGTTCACCAGCAACTTTTATGTGTGTTGCAGTCTATTGCTGTTGTTTTCTAGCGAAAATATGATACTGCATTTGGGCTTGCCTGCATTACACTCTGCCTCGGGGAAAAAGTACAAAAGCTGGAATAGAAATGTACAATATTTTCTGTTTGCAGCTTTTCATTGCTTCTAATGTACTTTTCTTTGTTTTACTCTAAATGCCTGCAAGAAAATGAATCTCAAGGTAGTATCTGCACTCAGTGGCCACTAAGTTAGGTACACCTGTACACTTGTAAGTTAATGTAAATATCTAATCAGCTAATCATGTGGTAGGAATAAAAGCATGCAGATATGGTCAAGAGGGTCGATTGTCATTCAGATCAAACGTCAGAATGACAAAGAAATGTGACCTAAGTGACTTTGACTGTGGAATGATTGTTGGTGCCAGACAGGGTGATTTGAGTATTTTAGAAATTGCTGATCATCTAGGATTTTCGTGTAGAACAATGTCGTGTTTTCACAGAATGGTGCAAAAACAAAGAAAAACATGTAGCACAGCAGTTCTGTTGGCAAAAACATTTTGTTAATGAGAAAGATCAGAGGAGAATGACCAGATTGGTTCAAGTTGACAGTAACTAAAATAACCACAAGTTACCACAATGATGTGAAGAAGAGCATCTCTGAGTGCACAACACATCAAAGCTTGAAGTGGATGGGCCGCAGTAGCAGAATCCTATGACCATACACCCAGTGGCAACTGAGCATATATAATTCTTTCCACCTCTCTTTTCCCTCTCTGTGTCTCTCTGCGTGTCTTTCTCCTTTCTTCCCTCATTTTTTCTCTCCCCCCTCTAAGGGATAACAAGGTGACTGAGTGTGTGGAGAACGTCTCTCAGAGTAGGAGAGAATTGCTGTCTTCGCATTTTGACATAAACAGTAACTCAAAACTGTCTGCTACCAAAGATCCACCCAGGCTTGCTATTGATGTATGTATGTGAATGTCCCTCTGAAGCTTCCTTGAGAAAATCACTTAGAAATCCCTGGCAAGACGTCAGGCTTCAACAATAGTTTTCATGCATAAATCCTAACCCTGTTCATAAAGAAGATGTAGGAAACTTTGTCAGGTATTTAATCTATGTTGTTGGCTTAGCTGACTGTCAAAGCTGTCAAAACCATGTGAAAGTTTGTGAGTGTTGTAAAAAATATTCAAAAACGTTGGAATGCTATTGATATAAAACAATTTAAGTTTCAAAAAATTAAGGTAAAGCACAAGAATGTTGAAAGCAATAATAAATTAATTCAAATAAGTGCCTGACATCAGTCCCCTAGGCCTGAGTTGATGTAGTAGTAGCAAATAATAGAGACTGCTCATTATCTCCTGCAACACCACACACATTTGTTCTTGCAGTGAGTGCAAGAGGACAGCGTATCTCTGAAATTCTCTGCATTGATGCTAGATTATTGGGAACATTTAAAAGAAAAAGAATGTAATTCCTTGAATGACCAGGCAATAGAGAGTGGGCAATTAGCTCTAAAGAGGAGTTGAGGCCTTCAGCAAATTAGAGAAGACAATATTCAATGGCATGGGAGGACTGTGGGGCAGAGAGGCCTTTTCCTGCTCCTATTTTTCATATGATAGAAACATAGAAAATAGGTGCAGGAGTAGGCCATTCGGCCCTTTGAGCCTGCACCGCCATTTATTATGATCATGGCTGATCATCCAACTCAGAACACCGCCCCAGCCTTCCCTCCATACCCCCTGACCCCCCCCCCCCCTAGCCACAAGGGCCATATCTAACTCCCTCTTAAATATAGCCAATGAACTGGCCTCAACTGTTTCCTGTGGCAGAGAATTCCACAGATTCACCACTCTCTGTGTGAAGAAGTTTTTCCTAATCTCGGTCCTAAAAGGCTTCCCCTCTATCCTCAAACTGTGACCCCTCGCTCTGGACTTCCCCAACATCGGGAACAATCTTCCTGCATCTAGCCTGTCCAATCCCCTTAGGATCTTATACGTTTCAATCAGATCCCCCCTCAATCTTCTAAATTCCAATGAGTACAAGCCCAGTTTATCCAGTCTTTCTTCATATGAAAGTCCTGCCATCCCAGGAATCAATCTGGTGAACCTTCTCTGTACTCCCTCTATGGCAAGGATGTCTTTCCTCAGATTAGGGGACCAAGACTGCACACAATACTCCAGGTGTGGTCTCACCAAGGCCTTGTACAACTGCAGTAATACCTCCCTGCTCCTGTACTCAAATCCTCTCGCTATAAATGCCAGCATACCATTCGCCTTGTGTGTTCTCCACTAAAGTCAAGAATTTGCTGCTCATGTGCCGAGACCAACCTAGCAAACGCTGTGGGACTCAGTTGGAGCTCAGCAGTGAAGCATAGTCAAGATAATGGAAGCAAACAACTGCTAGGCATTTCAAAATTATTGTTGCCATG
Organism: Mobula birostris; assembly: GCF_030028105.1. NCBI lineage: Eukaryota > Metazoa > Chordata > Chondrichthyes > Myliobatiformes > Myliobatidae > Mobula > Mobula birostris. The sequence goes on from NC_092378.1 coordinate 18,206,606, forward strand.
CACTCGTGTCAAATTCCAAACTTAATGACACTGATGGGAGAAATGACACTGAGATGAAGAGAGAAGACACTGGCAGAACCAGTCGTAGCACACGATTGGTAGGAGACCCGTTTGTTCCAGATGGATTGCGAGCGATGTTCGGAAGGAGGTATGACCGAGGGCCCAGTGCATGAGTGACCGAGAACTGTTTAATTGGAATGGACCCTTTTCTTTTTGTTATTCTTTACTAACCCTTCAGTTAAGATTCATAAATATAATTCCATTAATCTCATGCAGTGTAATGTCTGTTATGTCATGGCATTAATTTGTAATGGGTAACAAATGACACAGCATCCACACAAACCAGGGTTTGGGGTGGGATCAAGCAGACCCCAATCTCATGAGTTTGTCTTCTCTAGGCTTACGCAGCCAAGGAAACTGGGGTATTTCAGTTAGAACAGCACATGAGAGGAAATTAAGCAAAAGCAATACATGTCTTTGCATTGAGAAATATGTGCTTTCAAGCATGAGTAGAAGTTGGATTACGTGACTTTGATTAGAGTGGGATTCATGCTGGCTGGTGCAAAACCTCTCCCTTTGTTCTCACCAGCCAGCCATAATCCATTCACAGAACTGGATCCTAATGAATGTTGCTGGCTTACTGCACACCCCCGCCCTACCAGCTATGAGATGGATAACATAACTCACTGTTTTTGTATTGTACTATTTAGATCATTTAGATTTTTGGTATGTATCAAGTTCTAATGGATAATTAAAATAAACTTCTCTTAATCAAATTGGTCAAATAATTGACCCTAATCATTAAATCTGGTCAGATTCTTGCAATATATTTCTCCACAGTGCTGTGGAAACTGCTTCCCAACCTTAGACCAAGTGTACTTAAATTCCGGGTTACCTGAATGAAATCTAGCTGCTGATATTATACAACTCTAATAGGTAGGCTGGACTTGAAACTGGCAATAGGCTGAAATTCATTGCTTGGTACTTTGTAGGTTTCAACTCCCAGGTACCATCTACTTTGCTACTGTAAGAGCTGTCAGAAAGTAGTAATGACTGATGGATTGGAGCACAATATTATGGGGAAGAATATAACCATTAGGGAGCTTGGAATTTAGATGGTTACTGGCAACTGGTTGAGGTAATTCCATATTTGAGATTACTGATGGTTTGTTGAGCAGGAACTAATTGTTCAACAAGGAACTCAAAGGAGTTCCCAAAAGGTAATTTAAAAAGCTGAAGTGTGTGATAGAATCAGCCTTGTCCAGTTTTTGTTCAGATGAGATTGGTAGGAAAGGAACAGTGGTTTTGATGTCTAGACTTATGGCTAAAGTAAACATGCTAGTCAATCACTAACAAAAAGCAATTGTACAAATACTGCTGATGTCACGTGGATATTTTTCCTTCCAGCACAGACGTATTGTGTGAGATTTTCCTTCATTTGTGAGAAAAACGTTAACTAATTTTATACAGAAGTAATTGATAATATTGATCCACTGAATAATTCCATTAAAAGTAATTCATATTTAATCTGCAGCCTTTATAATAAGTTGTGTGATTTGAGATGACTAATAGGTTGGATGAAGAATATTGAGAGTATCAAATGAAGGAAGGGTGAATGACTGGTGAACAATTTATGCTTGATCATGATTATACCTGTAATTGCATGCCGTACTCTGTAAATTATGCTGAATAGGGAATGATTGGATGCATTGAATGATTGTTCAATTCACATATAAATTTATCTAGCCCCAAATTTAATTTGTTGGAATAATGATTGATTACAGATTTAAGTACAAGAACTCATTCCAATTATACGCAAGCAAGATAAAACACCCAGTTGTCAAATCTGAAAATACTTATATTTAAACAGAACAACTATTTTCAGTGGATATTATAGCTAGATAGATTATGTACACATATTTTTCTGAAGAATTGACTGAAAGTTTTTGTTGAATGCATAAAATGAAGATGCAAATCTATGCTTGAATGTTCACTCTTTTGTGGAGCAGAATCTAGTAAAAAGGGTGCTCAGTTCAAATATAAGCCAGAAAATCACAGGAACATAAGAACATAAGAAATAGGAGCAGGAGTAGGCCATCTGGCCCCTCAATCCTGCTCCACCATTCAATAAAATCATGGCTGAGCTGACCACGGACTCCTCATCTTCACCTACTGTCTTGTCTCCATAACCCTTAATTCCACTATTATGCAAAAGTCTATCCAACCTTGTCTTAAATATATTTACTGAGGTAACCTCAGCTGCTTCATTGGGCAGAGAATTCCATAGATTCACCACTCTTTAGGAAAAAGCAGGTCCTCCTCATCTCCGTTCGAAATTTACTTCCCAAGATTTTGAGGCGATGCACCCTAGTTTTAGTCTCACCTACCAGTGGAAACAAATTTCCTGCCTCTAGCTTATCTATTCCTTTCATAATTTTATATGTTTCTATAAGATCTCCTTTTCATCCTTCTGAATTCCAGCGAGTATAGACCCAGGCAACTCAATCTCTCCTCATAGCCTAACCCCCTCATCTCTGGAATCAACATAGTGAATTTCCTCTGCACTGCCTCCAAAGCCACTATATCCTTCCTCAAGTAAGGAGACCAGAACTGCATGCAGTACTCCAGGTGTGGCCTCACCAGTACCCTATACAGAGGCAGCATAACCTCTCTGCTCTTAAATTCAATCCCTCTAGTAAGGACGGCCAATATCCATTCACCTTCTTGATAGCCTGCTGCACCTGCAAACCAACCTTTTGCAATTCATGTACAAGCTCCTAAGTTCTTCTGCACAGGAGCATACTGCAATCTTCTATCATTTAAATAATAATCTGATCTTCCATTTTTCCTTCCAAATCAAATGACCTCATATTTACCAACATTGTACTCCATCTGCCAGACATTTGCCTATTCACTTAACCTATCTATATCTCTCTGCAGACACTCTATATCCTCTGCACAATTTCCTTTTCCACTCAATTTAGTGTCATCAGATACACTATACTCGGTCACCTTTTCCAGATCATTAATGTATGTCATGAACAGTTGCGGGCCCAACATTGACACCTGTGGCACACCACTCATCACTGATTGCCAACCAGAGAAACACCTATGTATCCCAACTCTCTGCTTTCTATTGTTTAACTAATCCTCTATCTATGCTAATACATCAGCCCCAATTCTATGCATCCTTATCTTATGGAAAGGTCTTTCATGTGGCACCTTATCGAACACCTTCTGGAAATCCAAGTAAATAATGTCCACTGCACTTGTTATATCCTCAAAGAAGCCCAGTAATTTTGTCAAACAGGACCTGCCTTTGCTAAATCCTTGCTGCATCTGCCTGATGGATCCATTTCTTTCCACATGCCTTGCTATTTCTTCTTTAATGATAGCTTCAAGCATTTTCCCAAATGCAGATGTTAATCTAACTGGCCCATAGCTACCTGCCTTTCGCCTACATCCATTTTTAAACGGTGGTGTGATACCCGCCACCTTCCAATCCACCAGGACTTGCCCAGAATCCAGAGAATTTTGGTAAGTTATCACCAAAACCTCAGCTATAACCTCTGCCATTTCTTTCAGTTCCTTGGGATGCATTCCATCAGGAGCAGGGGACTTATTTATCTTCAGGCCCACAAGTTTGCTCAGCACCTCCTCTCTAGTGATAGCTATTGTATTATGGTCCTCACCTCCTATTGCATCCATTTCATCTCTCTTCAGCACGTTAGATGTGTCCTCCACTGTGAAGACTGACACAAAATAGTCATTCAAAGCCTCGGCCATTTCCTCATTATCCAAAATTATTGCCACTTCTCATCCTCCAAGGGACCTATGTTCACTTTGGCCACCCTTTTCAGTATATAATTATAAATACTTTTACTATCTGCTTTTATAGTTTGTGCTAGTTGTTTTCATATTCTATCTTCCCTTTTTTATTATAAACAGTGACATGTTCTATTGATGAAGGGAAAGCAGTGGATGTGGTGTACTGTATGTGGATTTTAGGGAGGCATTTGATAAGGTTCTTTATTGAAGCCTCATTCAGAAAGTCAGGAGGCATGGGATTCAGGGAAATTGACTGTGTGGAATCAGAACTGGCTTACACATAGATGGTGCACAGTCTGCCTAGAGGTCAGTGACCAATGGTGTTCCACACCTGTTCTTTAAGATTTTTGTAAATGACTTAGATGAGGAAGTGGAAGGGTGGGTTAGTAAGTTTGCAGATGACACAGAAGTTGGTGGATCTGTGGATAATATAAAGGTTGCAACAGAACACTGATGCGGATCTGAGCAGAGAATTGGCAGATGGAGTTCAATCCGGAAAATTGCATTTTGAGAGATTGAGTTTGAAGCCAGAATACAAGGTTGATGGCAGGATTCTCAGCTGTGTGGAGGAACAGAGGGATCTTGGGGTCCATGTGCATGCTGATAAAATTGCCATGCGAGTTGATAGGGCTGTTAAGAAGGGGTATGGCGTGTTGGCCTTCATGGGTCAAGGGATTGAGTTCAAAAGCCATGAAGTAATGTTGAAACTCTATGAAATTCTGCTTACACCATACTTGGAATATTGTGTTCAATTCTGGCTGTCTCATTATAGTGAAGGTGTGGAAGATATAGAGAGGGTGCAGAGGAGTTTGATCAGATGCTGCCTGGACTAGAGGGCATGTCTCATGAAAATAGATTGATTGGGCTAGAGCTTTATCTTTGGAGTGCAGGAGGGGGAAATGTGACTTGATAGAGGTATATAAGATGATAAGAGGCATAAGACTTTATTAAGGATATTAACTTCCTGAGCTTCAATTTTGTACTTTTAAAATACTCAGTGGAAAAGTCAAAATACGATTACCATTCTATTTCAGTTAGTGTGGTTTGAAAGTTAATAATATAAACTGCTTGGTGATTTTTTAAAAACCTTTAAAAGTTATTCATTTTGAACAGCAAGTGTTTCTTCCTGAAAAGTTAAGAGGGAATGACAGACCCAAAAGGAGACAAAAAGAGCAAGAAACAAAGGTAAAGGAACAGAGAGAGGTGATAGATAGTGCCAAGTGGAAACAGAAGAGTAACAATAGCAAATATTGAAATAGGTCTGATTATCCCAATTAAAAAATCCTTTTAATTTCTGATAGATGTTGACATAAAATATCAAATACTTGAAGATTCTGGGGTAAGAGAGACAGAAAACAGGGCATCTGCAAAGAGCTGAAACTTGATTGCTCTATGCCTTGTCACATTTGTTCTTCCACTCAAAATCCTAGATGTTTTGCCTCATTTTATATCAAGGAATTTGTCAGTTGATCTTTTGGCTGCAATGTTAACCTGTGTGTGATTCAGGCCTATGAAGTTAACAAAGAACACACTTATCTACAGGGAGTTAGGAAGGAAGTTGAGAAGCAGGACCACAATGGTAGTCATCTCGGAATTACTGCCTGTGCCACGTGACAGTGAGTATAGGAATAAAGTGAGGTGGAGGATAAATGAGTGGCTGAGGGATTGGAGCGAGGGGCAGGGATTCAGATTTTTGGATCATTGGGACCTCTTTTGGGGCAGGAGTGACCTGTACAAAAAGGACGGGTTGCACTTGAATCCCAGGGGGAACTGATATCCTGGTGGGGCGGTTTACCAAGGCTATTGAGAAGAGTTTAAATTAGGACTGCCAGGGGGGGTGGTGAGAACCAAACTAAAGAGACAGAGGAAGGGGCGGTTGGCTCACAAATAGAGAAAGGTTGGAGACTGTGCGAGAGGGAGGATAGGCAGGTGATAGAGAAGGGACGTGCTCAGACCGATGGTTTGAGATGTGTCTATTTTAATGCAAGGGGTACTATGAACAAAGTGGATGAGCTTAGAGCATCGATCAGTACTTGCAGCTATGATGTTGTGGCCATTACAGAGACTTGGATGGCTCAGGGGCAGGAATGGTTACTTCAAGTGCCAGGCTTTAGATATTTCAGAAAGGACAGGGAGGGAGGCAAAAGAGGTGGGGGTGTGGCACTGTTGATCAGAGATACTGTCACAGCTGCAGAGAAGGAGGAAGACATGGAGGGATTGTCTATGGAGTTTCTGTGGGTGGAAGCTAGGAACAGGAAGGGGTCATTAACTCTACTGGGTGCTTTTTATAGACCACCTAATAGTAACAGGGACATCGAGGAGCAGATAGGGAAACAGATTCTGGAAAGGTATAACAATAACACAGTTGTTATGGTGGGAGATTTTAATTTCCCAAATATTGATTGGCATCTTCCTAGATCGAGGGGTTTAGATGGGGTAGAGTTTGTTAGGTGTGTTCAAGAATATTTCTTGACACAATATGTAGATAAACCTACAAGAGGAGAGACTGTACTTGACTTGGTATTGGGAAATGAACCTGGTCAGGTGTCAGATCTCTCAGTGGGAGAGCATTTTGGAGATAGGAGACAATTCTATCTCCTTCACCATAACATTGGAGAGGAATAGGAACAGACAAGTTAGGAAAGCATTTAATTGGAGTAAGGGGAAATATGAGGCTGTCAGACAAGAACTTGGAAGCATAAATTGGGAACAGATGTTCTCAGGGAAATATATGGAAGAAATGTGGCCAATGTTGAGGAGATATTTGCGTGGAGTTCTCCATAGGTACATTCCAATGAGATAGGGAAAGGATAGTAGGGTACAGGAAACATGGTGTACAAAGGCTGTTGTAAATCAAGTCAAGAAGAAAAGAAGAGCTTACGAAAGGTTCAAAAAGTGAGGTAATGATAGAGATCTAGAAGATTATAAGGCTAGCAGGAAGAAACTTAAAGAAATTAGGAGAGTCAGAAGGGGCCATGAGAAGGCCTTGGTGGACAGGATTAAGGAAAACCACAAGGCATTCTACAAATATGTGAAGAGCAAGAGGATAAGCCACGAGAGAATAGGACCAATCAAGTGTGACAATGGAAAAGTGTGTACGGAACCGGAGGAGGTAGCAGAGGTACTTAATGAGTAACTTGTTTCAGTATTCACTACGGAAAAGGATCTTGGCAATTGCAGGAATGACTTACAGTGGACTGAAAAGCTTGAGCATGCATATATTAAGAAAGAGGATGTGTTGGAGCTTTTGGAAAGCATCAAGTTGGGTAAGTCACTGGGACTGGACGAGATGTACCCCAGGCTACTGTGGGAGGAGAGGGAGGAGATTGCTGAGCCTCTGGTAATGATCTTGGCATCATCAATGGGGACGGGAGAGGTTCTGGAGAATTGGAGGGTTGCGGATATTGTTCTATTATTCAAGAAAGGGAGTAGGGATAGCCCAGGAAATTATAAACCAGTGAGTCTTACCTCAGTGGTTGGTAAGTTGATGGAGAAGATCCTGAGAGGCAGGATTTATGAACATTTGGAGAGGCATAATATGATTAGGAATAGTCAGCATGGCTTTGTCAAAAGCAGGTCATGCATTACGAGCCTGATTGAATTTCTTGAGGATGTGACTAAACACATTGATGAAGGCAGAGCAGTAAATATAGTGTATTTGGATTTCAGCAAGGCATTTGACTAGGTACCCCATGCAAGACTTACTGAGAAATTAAGGAGGTATGGGACCTAAGGTGACATTGCTTTGTGGATCCAGAACTGGCTTGCCCACAGAAGGCATGGAGGTCGGTGACCAGTGGAGTGCCTCAGGGATCTGTTCTGGGACCCCTACTCTTCATGATTTTCATAAATGACCTGGATGAGGAATTGGACCGATGGGTTAGTAAATTTGCTGATGACAAAAAGGTTGGAGGTGTTGTGGATATTGTGGAGGGCTGTCAGAGGTTACAGCTGGACATTGATATGAAGGATGTGGAAACCATAGAAAGGGTGCAGAGGAGATTTACAAGGATGTTGCCTAGATTGGGGAGCGTGCCTTATGAGAATAGGTTGAGTGAACTCGGCCTTTTTTCTTTGGAGCAACGAAAGATGAGCGGTGACCCGATAGAGGTGTATAAGGTGATGAGAGGCATTGATCATGTAGATAGTCAGAGGCTTTTCCCCAGTGCTGAAATGGCTAGTACAAGAGGGCACAGTTTTAAGGTGCTTGGAAGCAGCTACAGAGGAGATGTCAGGGGTACGTTTTTAACTCAGAGAGTGGTGAGTGTGTAGAATGGGCTGCCGGCGGTGGTGATGGAGGAGGATACGATAGGGTCTTTTAAGAGACTCCTGGACAGGTACATGGAGCTCAGAAAAATAGAGGGCTATTGGTAACCCTAGGTAATTTCTAAGGTAAGGACATGTTCAGCCCAGCTTTGTGGGCTGAAGGGCCTGTATTGTGCTGTAGGTTTTCTGTGTTTCTATGTTTCTATCTCTAGTTGCCAACCATTGCCCTTATTTAACACACCCATGATGTTGTATAAAATGGTGCCCTCTCCAACATCAAAGAACTTTGCCTCTCTGTGGCAGCATTAAAGAGTAAAGAGAAAGCAAAGAACAAAGATGTATCATAGTTGTTTATGGCTTTGCCTCTGAAGGGATCTCTAACTATCCTGTGACTGCATAAGAAGAATATGGAAGAGAACATCCCTTTTCTGAGGGTTTTGCCAAGACGGGATTAAGTGGTGAAAAATTAAACAGTTTGAATTCCCACAAAGATCCCTTCAAGCTGATCAGTCATGCCAAACAGAAATTTCTACCTTGAAGCTTGTAGTTTCACTTTGCCTCCAGTTTGCTTCATTCACATAAAGAAAAAAACTTTCTCCTTTTCTTTCTTTGAATCACATTAAGTTGCTAACCAGATTGAAATATTTTTACATTTGTTCCCTGAACCTGAGTGGAAGCACTTTAACTCGACTAAAATTTTATTTATCAAATAGCACTCATCAGACACACAGAGAGAAAAGATATTTTGTATATATATATCATTTATTGAGATATGACTGCTCAAAGAGGGTTATAGCTAATGATACACTTTTAGTTATCATTTAAGAAGTGTGGTTGTCTATTTGTGCAATTAAGCTCTCATTAACAGAAATGTAATAATTTGTTACTATTGTGCTTATCTCAAAACATAATACTTTGTTCAGACAACAGTGCATTAGCTTATTAAGGAATCAGGGACATGCTTTCTTAACACCAAGATCTGGGGTGTAGTGGAGAGTGAGGAAGTCAATCAAAGCTTGAAAGCTGAAAAATGGCAGATGGAATTTAATGAAGACAAATGTGAACTGTTGCAATTTGGGAGGACAGACCAGGGTGAAACCTTTAGAGTGAATGGTAGGGTGCTGAGGTATGCATAGAACAAAGGGTTGTGAGAATGCCAATCCACAATTCTTTCAATGTGGTAACACAGGAAGATACAGTTGAAAGGAGAGCTTTAGGCACATTGAACTTCATAAATCAGAGCATTGAGCACAGGAGCTGAGATGGAACTTTGACGTTGTATAAGACATTAGTGAGGTCAAAGTATTATTCTGGTCACCTACCCACAGGGAAGACATCAAGAACCTTGAAAGACTGCAGAGAAAATTTACAAGATTGTAGAGAGCCTGAGTTAGAGGGAAAGGTTGAACAGGTTTTGACTTTATTCCCTGGTATGCAGGAGAATGAGGGGAAATCTTATAGAGATATACACATGAGGTACTCTGCAGATAGGGTGAACGATTGCAGGCTTTTTCTCCCTAGGTTAGGTGAGACTAGAACACAGGTTTAGCATGAAAGGTGCAATATTTAAGATGAACCTGAGGGGACGCTTCTTCACTTAGAGGATGGTGTGAGTATAGAATGAGCTGCCAGTGGAGGAGGTAGATGCAGGTTTAGTTGTAACATTTAAGAAAAGTTTGGATAGGTACATGGATGAGAGTGGTAAGGAGGGCTATGGCCCAGGTGCAGGTAAAAGGGAGTAGACCATAGACAAAGGAGCAGAAGTAGGCCATTCGGCCCATGGAGTCTGCTCCGCCATTTTATCATGAGCTGATCCATATTCTCCTATTTAGTTCCACTCCCCCGCCTTCTCACCATAACCTTTGATGCCCTGGCTACTCAAATGCCTATCAATCTCTGCCTTAAATACACCCAATGACTTGGCCTCCACTGCTGCCCGTGGCAACAAATTCCATAGATTCACCACCCTCTGACTAAAAAAATTTCTTCGCATTTCTGTTCTGAAAGGACGCCCTTCAATCCTTAAGTCATGCCCTCTCGTACTAGACTCCCCCATCATGGGAAACAACTTTGCCACATCCACTCTGTCCATGCCTTTTAACATTCGAAATGTTTCTATGAGGTCTCCCCTCATTCTTCTAAACTCCAAGGAATACAGTCCAAGAGCGGACAAACGTTCCTCATATGTTAACCCTCTCATTCCCGGAATCATTCTAGTGAATCTTCTCTGTACCCTCTCCAATGTCAGCACATCCTTCCTTAAATAAGGAGACCAAACTGCCCACAGTACTCCAAGTGAGGTCTCACCAGTGCCTTATAGAGCCTCAACATCACATCCCTGCTCCTATACTCTATTCCTCTAGAAATGAATGCCAACATTGCATTCGCCGCCTTCACTACTGACTCAACCTGGAGGTTAACTTTAAGGGTATCCTGTACGAGGACTCCCAAGTCCCGTTGCATCGCAGAACTTTGAATTCTTTCCCCATTTAAATAATAGTCTGTCCATTTATTTTTTCTGCCAAAGTGCATAACCATACACTTTCCAACATTGTACTTCATATGCCACTTCTCTGCCCATTCTTCCAATCTATCCAAGTCTCTCTGCAGACTCTCCGTTTCCTCAGCACTACTGGCCCCTCCACCTATCTTCGTATCGTCAGCAAACTTAGCCACAAAGCCATCTATTCCATAATCCAAATCATTGATGTACAATGTAAAAAGAAGCGGCCCCAACACTGATCCCTGTGGAACACCACTGGTAACCGGCAGCCAACTAGAATAGGATCCCTTTATTCCCACTCTCTGTTTCCTGCCAATCAGCCAACGCTCTATCCATGTATGTAACTTTCCCGTAATTCCATGGGCTCTTATCTTGTTAAGTAGCCTCATGGGTGGCACCTTGTCAAAGGCCTTCTGAAAATCCAAATATACAACATCCACTGCATCTCCCTTGTATAGCCTACTTGTAATTTCCTCAAAAAATTGTAATATTTTTGTCAGGCAGGATTTTCCTTTAAGGAATCCATGCTGAGTTCTGTCTATCTTGTCATATGCCTCCAGGTACTCTGTAACCTCATCCTTGACAATCGATCCAACAACTTCCCAACCACCGATGTCAAGCTAACAGGTCTATAATTTCCTTTTTGCTTCCTTGCCCCCTTCTTAAATAGCGCAGTGACATTTGCAATCTTCCAGTCCTCCGGAACCATGCCTGCATCTATCGACTTTTGAAAGATCATCGCTAATGCCTCCGCAATCTCCACAGCTACTTCCTTCAGAACACGAGGGTGCATTCCATCTGGTCCAGGAGATTTATCTATCTTTAGCCTATTCAGCTTCCTGAGTACTTTCTCTGTTGTAATTGTGACTGCGCTCACTTCTCTTCCCTGTCACCCTTGAGTGTCCAGTATACTGCTGTCTTCCTCAGTGAAGACTGATGCAAAATACTTGTTCAGTTCCTCTGCCATCTCCTCATCTCCCAGTACAATTTCTCCAGCATCATTTTCTATCGGTCCTATATCTACTCTCACCTGTCTTTTACTCTTTATATACTTGAAAAAGCTTTTAGTATCCTCTTCGATATTATTTGCTAGCTTCCTTTCATAGTTAATCTTTTCTCTCTTAATGACCTTCTTGGTTTCCTTTTGTAAGGTTTTAAAAACTTCCCAATCCTCTCTCTTCCCACTAATTTTTGCTTCCTTGTATGCCCTCTCTTTTGCTTTAACTTTAACTTTGGCTTTGACTTCTCTTGTCAACCACAGTTGCATCCTTTTTCCACTCAAAAATTTCTTCTTTTTTGGAATATATGTCTTGCACATTCCTCATTTCTCGCATAAAATCCAGCCACTGCTACTCTGCTGTCTTTCCCGCCAGTGTCTCTTTCCAGTCAACTTTGGCCAGTTCCTCTCTCATTGTAATTTCCTTTCTGTAATTCCTCTCTCATTGTAATTTCCTTTCTGTAGTTCCTCTCTCATTGTAATTTCTGTAATTTCCTTTACTCTACTGAAATACCGACACATCAGATTTCAGCTTCTCTTTTTCTAATTTCACAGTGAACTCAATCATGTTATGATCACTGTCTCCTAAGGGTTCCTTCACCTCAATCTCTCCAATCACCTCCGGTTCATTACACAATACCCAATCCAGTACAGCCGATCCCCTAGTAGGCTCAACAAGAAGCTGTTCTAAAAAGCCATCTCGCAGACATTCTACAAATTCTCTCTCTTGAGATCCAGTGCTGACCTGATTTTCCCAATCCACTCGCATGTTAAAATCCCCCACAATTATCATAACACTGCCCTTCTGACAAGCCTTTTCTATTTCCTGTTGTAATTTGTAGTCCACATCCCTGCAGCTGTTTGGAGGCCTATAAATAACTGCCATCAGGGTCCTTTTACCCTTGCGATTTCTTAGCTCAACCCATAAAGATTCTGCACCTTTTGATCCTATATCACCTCTTTCTAATGATTTAATATCATTTCTTACTAATAAAGCAACTCCTCCCCCTCTGCCTACCTTCCTATCCTTCTGATACACCGTGTATCCTTGGACATTCAGCTCCCAGAGACACACATCCTTTAGCCAGGTCTCAGTGATGACCACAATATTATACCTGCCAATCTGTAGCTGTACGACAAGATCATCCACCTTATTCCTTATGCTGCGTGCATTTAAGTACAACACCTTAAGACCAGTATTTGATACTTTTTGCTTTGATTTTGCTTTGAGTAGTAGAAGAGCAGGCTGGCACGGGGTAGATGGGCAGAAGGGCCTGCTTTGCTGTAGTGCTCAACGACCCTATTAAAATTCTTGGACTTTCTCTTTACTAGCATGCACCTTGTGAATATTCCTTGCTCAGAGTCAGCATAAGCAATGTGCTGAATGTCTTCTTCCATTGCTGCAATAATTCCATGTATCCATGTTCTAGTTTTAATTTACTTCAGCCCTGAGTCATGCCAATTTCATTACTGAGAAAATAGGACACAAGTCAACATTTTGACCAACCACAATCCAAGGTTTTTATTCTGATATCAGTCCCTCTGACAGCTACCAGTTTGTTTAACTCTCCCCTGATTGCTTTATTAATTAGTCAGTCTCTCCAGGGAACATGTGGATATGCCTTGATTTAAAATGTAACCAGGAGTGTCTGAGATCCTGTCTTCTGTGCATAGGCATGCTGGTTCTCACACACACAGAACATATGGCATCAGTACGTAGAAACTGATAACCCAATATCATGACACAGCTGGAATCGAATGCTACCCTTTTCTGTCCTTTCAGTTACTATTTCATGAGGATTCATGAGGATTGTGAGAAGGGACCGGGAGAAAGATCTAGCTTGGAAATCATTGCTCAAAGTCACAAGTCAGTCATGGACTGGCTTTTAAAAGCAGTTTACATATACCTACAGCTAATGGAAGGACAAAATATCTAAGAATAAATGTCATCGTCCAACCATTCTCAGGCATACACTCATGACTTTCACTTGAATTTCCGTTCTTTCTATTTGGATGTGTTTTGATAAATTGTACCTAGGTGATTTATTCTGATTCATCTAACAAGGAAAATTCCCACTTGGAGATTTTTTTTGTTCCTATCTTGTTCCTCGGTGAATTTTTAAAATTCAGTTTTACGCATCCCATTAACTACTTTCCATCATGAATCCTGGAGGAACTTTTCTGCCCAAGACAACATTATAGATAGAAAATAAATCAAAACATTCCCACCTGGTCTAACATTAACATGATGTGATTCATATTTCTGCCAATTTTACTTCCTTGTAATGATAACCATATTAATAAGTGACACAGTGGCATAGCTAGTAGAGCTGTGTCTTCCTAGCTTAGGTGATGGGTTCAGTCCTAACCACTGATGTTGCCACACCTTCTCTGGAAATGCGTGGATTTCCTCCAGGTGCTTGGTTTCCGACTACATGTAGCTTGGCGGTTAACTGGACCTTGTCAACTGCAAATTACCCTTTGTGCAGATGGTTGATTGTACAGATTGGATTATGGGGTGAATAGAGAAAAGCAGAGGGGAATGGCATTACCTTATGAACTCAATGATCCAAATGGCTCCTTTCTATGTTGTCAAGAAATTTGAAACATGTGAAATGAAATTACTAGTTTCTGAGACAAACGAGAAAATCTGCAGATGCTAGAAATCCAAGCAAAACACACAAAATGCTGGAGGAACTCAGCTGCATCTATGGAAGAGAATACAGGATGTTTTGGGCTGAGATCTTTCATCAGGACTGGTGAACAAAAGATGAGGAGTCAGAGTAAGAAGGTGGGGGGAAGGGAGGAAGAAACACAAGGTGATAGGTGACGTGGCTGCGATAGCAGGTCTGGGTGAGCACATGATCAAAGAGTCAGAGAGCAGCAGAGATCACAGAGAGGGAGCAGTGAGAAAGGGTTTCACTGAACTCCCACTGAGCAGCCACATCACCTATCACCTATCACCTCGTGTTTCTTCCACCCCCCTCCCCACCTTCTTATTTTGACTCCTCATTTTTTTCTCTCCAGTCCTGATGAAGGATCTCAATCTGAAATATTGACTGTAGTCTTTTCTATAGATGCTTCTGAGTTCCTCCAACATTTTGTGTGTGTTGCTAGTTTTTGAAATAAGCTACTTTGTTCACTAGTATCTGAACTTTATTGTCTCCTTTTTCAGCTTTCCCATCCTCTCCATCTGCTCATCATTTTCTCCCCATCTGGCTCCACTTCTTACCTGTTATTTTTGTTCCTTCCACACTCACACAGCCTATACTGGCAATTATTTCCCTTCCCTCTCAGTCCTGATACAGGATCTCAACCCAAAATGGTCATGTAAAAGTTTAAAAAAAATTCTACAGATGCTGTCTGACGTGCTGAGTTCTTCCTGCATTCTGTTTAATGCTGGTGTCTGTAGTCTCCTTTTGTTTACAAAGAAATCTTCTGGTTATCATCTACAATCCTTTCTCAGCTAATGAACAAATGCTCCTCCAAATTAATCACCACCTGGAAGTAGCTGAACAACAGAATGATTTTGAGTTAAAATTGGCTTGGTGTCAGTCGGTGTCTGAATTGGCCAAGTCCAGAAAGATTAGCCAGCAAGCAGAGTCAGTCATGTCTATTCAGTAACCTAAATAAGCAATGAACATTCTTGAACTTGCCCTTGTCATCACCAATCTACCAATGGCAGACGCAGCTGATAGGAGAGACCTTGCGGAGGCAAAGTTCTTCCATTGCAGTATAGCATTACAGTGGAACTAATGATTGCAGTTATTCAGGCGGTGACGCACCAGCACCTTCTCAAGTGTAATTAGGGAAGTGCAATAAATATTGTTCTTGCCAGTGATGCCCACAATCTGAAAATGAGTCTTTAAAAAAAAAATGTAACTTCCTAAGTTCCATAAGAATTAATTAAGAGCTGTTGAATTACAAAATGTCTCCAGGTTGTTGCCATAGAGATAGCCATTTCCATTCTAATCAAACTTTATATGCTCTGGTCTTCTATCCAGATTTATCATATTTTACAATAACCAGAATCTTGTTGTGGCATTGAATAGGATAGTTCACCTCAATAATTCCAATTTAAAACAGAACAATATTTTACTAACAGAGAAGTTAACAATATCTCTCAGGGTTGTAGCTACTCAAAGAATCTTGAGTCTTTTGTTGATTCTGCAAGTGCCTTTCCAAAATAGAGAAACAAAATGTATTCTCAAACAAAACATGATTTTAAAAAATGATAGTCATTGACAATTGCACATATTTTAATGCATAGAGCAGTAAAGGGATTTTATCCAGGACAGAAAATTTCCTGATGAAGTTATGTCTAATGTCCTGTGCCTTTCTAGGTCATTATGTAAAGAAAGAGTAAAGTTGATGCCTTCTGTTCAAGGCATCAAGAATGAAAATAGTTTTTGTGACTGATGTGTTATCTTGTTTACCCAGGTTATTTAATATCGAGGCACTGACTTTGAGAATGCAGTGAGGGAGATGCCATTTAGTGATGTCAATTGTCAGTACATGGTTGTTATCTTCCATTAACACCTAACAATTTTTCTCCCCTTGGTCTGACCGATTTTCATTTACCTAAAATTGTACCCATTTTTCTTGCTCATACTTGCAGTGCTATTTTTCTCCTTGGTTAGTTGCACCATTTCTTCTGATAGAAGATATCGTTGAAAAATGTAACTGAATTAGTCAAGAGCTAGCCACCCTGACAATGTGTCAAGCTCATTTCTTCTTACCTATTGTTCTTAAACATTGTTGTTCCATTCTCCAGGCTGCCTTGGTCTTCAGTTTTAATTTCCAGGCTCTGCTATGCCCTGGAGAACATCACCATTATTTCTATATTTTAGAAACAGAGTTCCTTTCATTACTGAGCTATCCTTTATGGGTTACTTGGGATGTTGTAGGCTTTTTCAAGCATAATATTAATCTGCAGCCAGCTACAGTGATATTATTTGGCCGCTGACTAATACTGTTGGAGCCTCCAAACCTACTAAAATACATTTAGACAAATCAAGTATTAAAATTATTTAAAAGGAATTTTAAAAATGTGATTAAAATCGATTCAACAGTGGGAGAAGTCAGAGAGTGATAGGAGATGGTTTTCCTCCTGGTTTTTCGTCCTCCTTCCCTTTTTCCTATGGTCCCCTCTCTTCTCCTATCAGATTCCTTCTTCTCCAGCCCTTGACCTTTTCCACCCACCTGACTTCACCTCTCACCTTCTTGCCAGCCTCTTTCCCCTATCCTCACCCTTTTATTCTGGCACCTTTCCCCTTCCTTCTCAGACCAGAAGAAGGGTCAACTACCTTTTCATTTCCATAATAGTGCCTTACCTGCTGAGTTCCTCCAGCATTTTGTGTGTGCTGCTCTGGATTTCCTGCATCTGCAAACTTTTTTGAGTTTACAGAAGATGGTTGGTTCTCTGACTGGAGGGCTGTGATTAGTGATGTGCCATACCAACCTTTGTTGTTTGTCATCTATAGTAACGATTTGGATGATAATGCAATAAACTGGATCAGCAATTTGCAGATGTCACCAAGACAGGAACCTTAATAGGCAGGAAAGAAGGATATCAGACTAGATGGGCCAAAGGGTTTATTCCTGTGTTGTTGTGCTCTGAGTCTCTATCTGGCAAATAAATAAGGTGCTCAATCACACCTGCCTTCATCCATAATCTCCATATTTGAGGGATCAAATGTAAAGAACAAAGTTAATGCTGTCACCCTTAGCAATGCTGATGTACAGATGCATCTTAGAATCCAAGTCCATAGCTCCATAAAAGTAGCTACACAAGTTAATAGGATGATATAGAGGGTATTTGACATGCTTGGCTTTGTTTGTTGAGGCATTGAGTTCAAGAGCCAGACATTGCAGGTTTATAATATTCAGTTTCAGGCTGCTTCTGGAGTGTTACATTCAACTCTGGTCACCCCGTTCTAGGAAGGATGTGGAGGACCTGGATGGGGTTCAGGAAAGATTTGCCAGGATTCTGCCTGGATTAGTGGGTACGTGGGATAAGGAGAGGCAGGACAGGCTAAGGTTGCTTTTCCTGCTGAGGTGAGACCAGGAGGTGTAGGTAGAGTAAATAGCCAGTATCTTTCATTCCTGGGGTTGAAATGACCAGTACCAGAGGGCATACATTAAAGGCAAGAGGAGCAAAGTTCAAAGGGCAAGTTTTACATGGAAAGTGATGATTGCCAAGAATGAGCTGCTGGGCTGGTGATGTAGGCAAATATGATAGAGGCATTTCAGATGCTCTTAGATAGGCATGTAAATGTGCAGAGAAATTAGGGATGTGGACCATATGCAGACAGAAGGAATGAGGTGTCATTAGCTTAATTAGTTCAGCACAATATTGAGGGCCAAATGGCCTTTTCCTATATTGTACAGCTTTATGTCACATAGAGGGGCAAAGCTCAGTCAAATGAGTGGGCTTGCTGTTCAGTTTCAGTTCTCTTTGGAGTAAAGCTGAGGGCCAGGTGTGAGGAGCGGGCGGCCCAATCCACCGGTGCCTGGCTTTCAGGAAGTTTTTGGACTTCTGTGTTTGCACAGAGGTTTGAAACATTCTGAAGAGAACAAACAGCACATTCAGCCCACGTATCCACTAATTAAGCCTTGCCACCATTGTGACTCATGCATGTCAGTCTTAAGGTGCAGCTTTTGACTATCATTAAGAACACTGGAAATTCAACAAACTTTTGCGATATAAGTCTCTGAATGTATGGAATTCTGGGCTGTGAGGCATTATTGTTTTTGTTTAAATAGTTCAATAACTAAACTTACCAATAAAATCTAACTAAAAGCATTCAGTATTTTTCCTAAAATATGTAACCGTTAACATAAAGTTGACATTATCATTATTTATCGACTTTTTACTCATAACATGCTTTAGTTGGCAAGTTAAATATTCATACAAACAATTTTGTTACACATATGCCATGGCATAGAATAGGTTTAATTGTTACTATGATATTTGGGGAAGTTGCATCTATCTAAAAACTGTTTAGCAATAGTTTCTCCAAATAAATCATGGGTGAGCGCCACCTACTGGCTTCCGGGTAGCAAATTGTTTACATTTTAACATGCTAATTTTCCTTGTTCTGATCATACAACAGACAAACTAGGCAGAAATAGATAAATCTTTTAGATCCTATAAACATTCAGTAACTATAAATTGAGCCAAATATACAAATTACCATTATGCATACTGAACTGTCTGCATGAAAGCAAAACGTTTAATTTTGTTTTATGAAGCATCATGGACCTTAACACAGCAAGATAAATGTCGTTTAAATATCCTTCATTTTTCATGTAGAAATAGGTTCAAGCCGAAGTAATTTTATTTAATATATGCCTAATTAGGTCACTATTCATATACCAAATAAGAGAGGAGAACTCTCTAATTAAAAGTTAGGATTTGCCAGTGACATTTTCGAAATTGCGCATTCAAAATGTCTCATGGACTTATCACATTTTGCAAAATGCTCAGAAAATGATTTGATATTTTCAATCTACCAGATCCACTGAGACACAAATTTAATATCCAGCAGGTAGTTATCAGCTTTTGCTGATAGACACTTAAAGCACAGTTCCTGGTGATCCATTTGGACTAGGGAACATTCATATTTCTTGAACCTGTGCCCAAGGGGATTTATTATGATAAATGGTGCTTAATGAGGGCATGCTGAACAAAGAGAAGAAAAACATAACTGTGTGTTTTCCTGTGTATTAAGACACTAGAACCTCCAGTATATGAGACAGAATGATATATAACAAACTCAATCCCTGTTAAGGATGGCCCCTTTGAAATATCAAGTTATGCATTTTAACTGTGTTGACCATGTATGATGTATGCAGTTAAACATTATACAAATCAAAATATAAATCTTGAGTTTCTATTTTGAGGAGCTATAATATGGCATTTTGGTATGGGAATGATTTTTGGGAGAAGGATGATTCTACCCTCCAGTAGTTTCATAGATTACATAATTTTTCTTCAAGAAGTTTGCTGAGATACTTGAAACGACTTTAAAAAGTGTATTGATATTAATGAAAGCAAAATACTGCTGGAAACCTCAAAACATTAGAAAATGCTGAAAACACTCAGCATTTCACGGTATCAATGCAGAGAACAAAATTTAACACTATTTTCAGAAGCTCTGGGGATCTGTGTGTTAATGTATGATCTCAACCCAGAATGTCAGTTATCCCTTTGCCGTCACAGAACCTGCTGAGTTCTCCAGCAATTTTTTTTTTTGCTTTAGATTACAGTATCTGCATCCTCCTGTATCTCCATTCCAAAATCTTCAAACTTTTTTTTCCCACAGATTCTATCCTGCCCGCTGTGTTTACCAGTATCTCCTCTTTTTCCTTTGCTTCTATTATGATTATAATTTGAATTAATGCAGTGATATCTGGCTACTTTTGGAAAAGGAACAGTTCCTATATTGGGATTCTAATCAGCAATTGGCAGAATATATGCAGTACAGCATGTGTATCGCAGAAATTGAGGACATGTTGCTTAGTGGAGGCTGATTTCTATGATTTCCTGGAATGCGCAGCCACGAAAATAAAAATTGCCAGTATTGCATTTTGGGGAAAAAATAAACATCCCTCTGTTGCTACATTAGTTGTTTGCTATTTAGGTTAGAAGAGAAATAACTTAATTCTTCAGAAGTATCATTAAAATTGAACTTTCTACTTTTTTTAACATCCTTGGTTCTAAACTTATGACTTACTCTCTTTAGTCTCTTTACGAAGTTGCATTATATCCAATGTTAGTCCTCAAGAACCTGAAACCATCTATAAAATGTTTTTCCATCTTCCTTCGACAAGATAGAACCACCACATGTTCAGCATTGCAGGCCAGTGATCCTTTCATCGGTACTCCAGTAATACCTCCACACTGTCACTGTGGGCTTATTATCAAATTACCTTGTATTCTTTAATACCTTTTTTAACTTCTAATTTTGTCTTCAGTGCTGTGATTATCTCACCCTTCGGAAGCTTAGTAATGTTGTTCATGTTCCAGTAGCAATCAGCATGAAGCATAATTTTATTTTTTCTTTGCAAATTCCAATTCTCATCCGAAATTTACATCCCTTGTTGCTGATTCATCGATATGCAAAAAAGACCCAACATTTTGACAATATTTACTTTGGGCTCTCAGATTTAAAAAAAATCAAAGTAGTCCACAGAATTGCATGGGAAATGAAAAGCTGAATACAAGAAAGGGTAACTAATAGTGGGGAGGACAGTGCAGATCTTTAGGGACTGAATGGTGATAAACACAGATGGAACAGAGAATCTGAAATATACAAATGATTTAGGAAAGGCCCAGAAAAATCTGACTCTGGTAATGATCAAATGTAATTGTGACTACAATATTATCCATTCTCTGCAAAGACTTTATATTGCAAAGTACCAAATGTAGTCTCCATCACTACGTGGATAATGCTAACAGCTTAAAAATGCAATAAAACTGCAACATCTAAATATAAAGCAATACAAAATTGTGCCAGGAGTGTAACAGTGTATGATTTGCAGATCAGGAATCATGGTGCCAGATTTTATGAGGCAGCTCACCCCTGAATTTCCTCTAAAAGGAAATTTGGACACAAAGAATTCTGATGTTGATTTGATTTGATATTGTACTTGCCGTTTGGTACCGACATGAAACATCTCTTAGTGGGATTCAGTTTCTAGGAACACAACTAGAGAAAAGGATTATTGTCTATTTCCCTTACTATACAATGGTCTACTCATGCACTCACTGGGAGGAGGGGCAGGAATGTCATCGATCTCTAGTTTTCACAGCATTGAAAATATAAAATGCAACTGGAATGAACTAGCTGGTTAAAAAACCTGAATAGACAGAAGTGGGAATTTGATTCCAGATCTGCTGTGGGTACAAACAGGGCAAGGTCTACAACTGCACAACAACTGAACTCAGTAACACCTTATCTAGTGAAGTATAACAAGGAAATAATCAAGATTTCCACTCCTAATCATTATCCAATGAGTTCAGCTGTCAAAAAATCCATTGTTTGCTGCCTTCCTGCAGGATTTAACTGAGTGGCAATGTTTTGCCAAAATCGTTTCCTTTGTGAACACTCATTGCTGGCTTTGAAATAAGAAATATACCTGACAATTATAACTCCGTGCCCTAACAGAAATCAAAGGCTTTTTAAAGGTGAAAAAATAGAGAAAACTGGCAAGTGGAAGTGAAATACTACACAGAAAGGCTAATTGAAATTGCCATATCCAATATCATCATCTCTGTATCTCAAAATCTAATTTCATTATGACAGTTAATTAAATACATATTTAACCAAAATTAATAAAACATCATCTTATATTCAAAGTAAATCCTGATATGCATGAGCGATTTCCACATGTCAGACTTCAGGCAATATCCTAAGTGAAAGGTACACCTTTATGTAAATAGGCTTTAAATGATTATTGCTTGTTTTCCTGAAGCTGTGGCATCGATTTGGATGAGGTGCCACACAGATAACCTGCAGTATCACAGTTGTACTTCTCACGCGAAACCAAGTTAATATCAACTCAGATCAGGTAATTTTGAGAAGCACCTGATTAAAACAATTCATTAAAATTATCATTCTTTAATTGACCTCAATCTTATGCATTCAGCATTATGTATGTCTCATTTTAAAACTTCAAGCCAATTTTTAAAAAATCACTTGAAGCTTGCAAAGGATAAGATAACCCAGAAGGCATGCACTTGAGGTGAGAGGGGGTAATTTCAAAGGAGAGGTGAGGGGAAAGTTGTTTACACAGAGACTGGTGAGTGCCTGGAATGTGCTGCCTGGGTGCTGGTGAAGGCAGGTGCATGAGAGACTTTTAACAGATGTTTAGATAGGCACATGAATGTGAGGAAACTGGAAGGATATGGACATTGTGTAGGTGGCCATTTGATTACTAATTTAATTGGTTCCGCAAAACATTGTGTGCCAAAAAGCCTGTTTGTGTGTTGTATTGTTTTATGTTCTATGTTATAAACAACCCTGCATTTGTTGTTCCTTTTAATTAATTATTGTGGTTATCATTCATTGGTTTCTGATTAAAGATGTCATTGATTTATATTGGTGTTGGCATTGGTTTATTATTGTCATATATAGCAAGATATATTGTAAAACTTATCTTCAGTACTGTTCATACAGATCAAATCATTACTCAGTACCCTGAGGTCAAACAAGCAAAAACATTAACGGTGCAGAACAAAGTGTAACATCTAACAAGAAAGTCAAGCCAGGGCATTTCTTGTCATTTAACTATGTGCGTACATACCGTCAAATGAGACAATTTTTCTCTGGATCAGGGTGCAAAGCACGCATAACACACATTAATTTTGGAAAGTAAAAATTAAATCTACAAATGAATTGCACGTAAGTAAACAAAGTCAAGTGCCTAAATTAAGTATTATAGGGTAAAGAACAAAATAACTGGTGTCACTTCAAGTATGATGCGACAGAAGGCTAATGGCCTGAGGGAAGAATCTGTTTTCCATCCGGAACATTCTTGTCTTTATGCAGCAGAGGTAAACAATAAAGTGCAAGATCACCATTGGGTAGATTGTAAGGTTAAGAGTCAATTTTATCAGATGAGGGTACCATTTAATAGTCTTAGTACAGTAGAGTAGAATCTGTTCTTAAACCTCATGGAACTACTTGCTTTTTTATGTTCTGCCCAGTGGGAGAGGGGGAGAAGAGACAACGATAGGGGTGTGTGGGGTCTCTGATTATGCTGATTGCTTTACTGAGGCAGTGAAGAATACTGACAGAACCCATAGAGGGGAGATTGAGTTTTGTCCACAATTCCCTGCAGTTTCTTGTGTTCATGTGCAGAGCAATTGCCATACCAAGCTGCCATGCATCCAAATAGGATGTATTCTCTGTTGCATCAATAAGAATTGGTAAGGATTGATGGGAATATGCCAAATTTCCTTAACCTCCTGAGGAATTAGATAAGTTGGTGAGTTTTCTTGGCGGTGACATCAATGTGGTTGGAAAGGGCCAGGCAATTGGTGATAGTCACTCCTGGGAACTTGAATCTCATGGCCCTGTCCACTGTTGATGTAGGGCATGTGCACTGTCCCTCCCTTCCTGAAGTCAATGACAGCTTGTTAAATTTATTAACATTGAGGGAAAGATTATTGTCATGACAACATTGTCAGCAATCTAAATAAAATGTAGAAGTCAAATAACATTTTAAATGAGGAGTTATGAAACGATAAATTGAGAGTTATTCTTTGTGGATTCTCAAACTTGCCAACTTGTCATTTAGCAACACAAGCAAAATGCTGGAGGAAATCAGCAAGTCAGGCAATATCTATGGAGTCAACATTTCGGGCTGAGACCCTTCATCAGGACTCACCTGCTGAAGTGTCCTGGTGAAGATCGGGACTGTCCTGATGAAGTGGCCTGATAACAAGTCTCTGCATGAAGCATTGACCATTACTCCCCTCCATAGACGCTATCTGACTTGCTGACTTCCTCCAGTATTCTGGGCGTGCTGCTCTGGATTTCTAGAATCTCCAGAATGTCGTGTTTATAACATCATTTGAGTCGTTATACTACTGAGGTCGACTCAGGCCCAAGTCATTATAATAGTATGTTAGGGAGTGGAATGGGGGAAGCATGGTAGTATAGTGGTCAGCACAATGATTTACGGTACAGACGTCCTGGGTTCAATTCCCACCACTGCCTGTAAGGAGTTGGCACGTTCTCCCCATAATTGCGTTGGTTTCTTCCAGGTGCTCCCATTTCTTTCCACAGTCCAAAGATCTACCAGTTGGTAGGTTGATTTGTCATTGTAAATTGTCCAGTGGTTATCGAAGATTAAATCAGGGGTTGCTGGGCGGCGCGGCTGGAAGGGCCGGAAAGATCTATTCTGCATTGTACTGTACCTCAATAAAATAAAATCCTTTTAAACTAAAATGCAATTTTATGTCTGAGTTCAGTATAAGTTCCAGCCAGTCCTGAGCTTTCAAAACATCTGGCTCCAACATGAATTTCCCTGAATCAGTAATATACATGCACAAAGATACTTTCGCATGTATATTACTGTATATTACATGTATATTACATCTTGAGCCATTATGTTTTAGTGTTTCAAGGGCACAGGCGTGATTGCATGCAGAAACATGCAAATACCCAGTAGTTGAGTTTAAAAGTTCTCCCAGATCCTTGCGGTATGGAGCTATTCCATCCATTGCCAATCCGGCACGGTACAAGGAGTACAGAATGTTACCTTCTTGGGACGGGGGAGATTTAACTCTAGACTTATAGTACAAATCTAACATCAGTGTGAAAGGAAAATTGTGTTAATGTTGAAACTACCTCTGTAAATACATCATTTAGTTTGAGGGATAGTGTGATGATTCAGCACAGTTGGAGGGTAGAGGAAGAGATAGCAAGCTGGTTACATAATGGCCAGAACAACCCAAAAGTAGGACAGTTGGTCTGCAATGCACATGTTGTGCTTTGAAGTAGTTATCTAACCAATGACACACATGGCTCTTTCATCAACGCCTTGCAAAATTGTTCATTATATGGTTTACCTCCACTTAAAAGTAGTATTACTAAAATAGATCGAGAAAGAGATTGGTATGGAGACAGTTGTAATTATCCCAAATAATATTAGGACTGCTATCAGCAGGTAGCTCGTAGTGGAAAATTGCAGTGCATAGGCCATGATTTCCCCTTCAGTGAAATTAATGGGGCTGTGATTTCCTACAAAGCAATGCATGTTTAAGGTCTATGAAAGAATAGAACCTCTGCAAATTACAGAGGTAGAAATATTATGAACCTAAAGCGTGAGATTCATAATAATTTAGCCATGAATAGTGAAACTTTATTTTTGTGAAGAGGACGATAATTGGGAAATGAGTTGCCCCGTGATTTTCCTGCAACTGTTGACTTGCCTTTTGTTTTCCTTCAGCTGAAGCACCGAGCACTGTCTGTAATGAGAGTATTAGGATATTAACCTCTGTGAGACTCTAAACTTTATCCTCAAATAGTTGGCCAAGGTGCAGAGTGCTGATGAAGGTTTGATCTCCGCTGACCTCATGGTAATATTCAGCACTGATAAGTGCACTGGAAAGACCTTGCACAAGTGAACGAACAGTGTTTCCTCTGCTGGCTCCAGAAGGGAAAATAGCTGAGAGGTGGATCACTGCTCAGGGTCAATATGAGTGCCTGGGTGTCCAGCAAGATGTGGGTGAAATTCAGAGAGGATAGCGACCTTGGTGATATATCCGCAGGGAGCTAAGAAAAGCGTCCCCCAGGGCCTGGTGTCATCTCATCTAAGATCTGGACAGCAAAGACTCGTGGTCAAGAGAAGGATGGGGGGGGCGTGACTGTGGAACAAAGATGTGTTGAGGGGTTTCATGGGCAGTTGGTTGCCTCTCGAGCAGGGGTGCTTACCCCAGGGTCCATGGGCTCCCTGGACGTCTGTGGATAGATTACAGGGGCCTATGAACGGATGGGAAAAATTTTACCTCTATATTTTCACTAACCTCTAACTGATGTTTAGCATTACTTTCAATTATGAATGTAAACAACAAACCACAGTAGTATTAGCAGAACCTGTGACTTTGTCACCAATAGAAATCACAGATATTTTCATATCACATTACTGTTGT
Organism: Mobula birostris; assembly: GCF_030028105.1. Taxonomy (NCBI): domain Eukaryota; kingdom Metazoa; phylum Chordata; class Chondrichthyes; order Myliobatiformes; family Myliobatidae; genus Mobula; species Mobula birostris. The sequence goes on from NC_092378.1 coordinate 18,232,865, forward strand.
TAGAACACATTATTCTGAGAAGGGGTCCATAGGCTTCACTGGACTGCCAAAGGAGGCCGTGGCATAAAAAAAAGGTTAAAAAATCTCTGCTCTGGAGGTTGGGTAAAGTCTTAAAACATTCTGATGGCAGGCATGGTTGTTCCCTGTGGAGATCGGCTGCAGAGCCAAATCAGCATGGCGGTTGTTGTCAGATCTGGGCCTGGACGAAAGGAACAAAAAGCAAGCAGCTCGTAGGATGGGAGAAGAGGCAGAATGAGACTCTTGTTGGATTTGGAGTAGGCGAGAGGAGGGAAGCTGGAAGCCAGGAGCAGATGGGCAGTGATTTGGCCACTACTGCCTGCCCACCAACTGGAGAGTATTGTGGTTAAGGGTCGAAACACTCAGTGAAGGTTGGGAACCACCTGATGACATCTGCTCCTGGCTGAAGGCTACGGTTACCTTATAAGGTAACTGGAGAATGCACCCTAACAGGTGTATGTAACAAGTGAAATATATTTTCATAAAATAGGTATGATTGTTGTCATTGACAGAGAGAATCATAGCTTATGTAAGTGCAAAAACCTGCTGTGTGAATGATCTTTGTTGTTTGTAGGATAGGTGTATATGAATATGATTATAAACTGTCCAACACTGGGCTAGGTTCTGCACTGAAAGTGACCCCAGCCCTCAGACGTGAAATCAAAATTTCACTTAAATATGTTTACGCAGTGCACAAAGTATTGACGTTTGATAGAATTTCCAGACCTGAATGTTGATTAAGTAGCTATCCATGAATATTCACTCACTGTCGACCCGTGCTATGCACTTAAGTATGGATTAATTTTTAATATTTTTCACGTGTATTTATGACAAAGGATGTTATTTGGCTAGTTGGGTCTACACTAGGTCTTGGAGTGATCCCATCAATTGCTCTTTCCCACATAATTCTCTCTCCCATTCTATTAGTTCCGTCCAATTCTCCTAGCACTTGGGATAACACAGAGCACCCAATTAACTTACAAAGCAACACATCTTTAGTATATGGGAGGAAGCTCAAAGAGTCAGCTGCACCATTGTGCTGTCCAGTGAAATGAAGACTTCACACATCTGAGATAACCTGCACGCAGCAGGGCCCTGCATTCTGGTGAAAGTTCCCTGTTCTGTGCAGTCAATGCCTCCTCTCTGCAAGGAGTACTATGAAAGTGTTATCCCTTGGAACAGTGCTTTCTTTATCTTCCTAAGATGTATGCTCTGTGCACACTGACTGATAAGGCAAGACGAACACGGCTGTTTAGTAGCTTGAATGGATCAATAGGATAGAAGTTCTGTGTTATGATAACCTTCATTGCTTCTGAAGCAGATTTTTCTGTCCTTGATGTAACTTCTGGTTTATTCTGCAATAGGCAATAACAATTTGTCACAACCTGACATGGCAAGAGTCCTTCTCCTCTGGCATCTCTGGTTTACCACAACTGCTGAAGGAAAGCATCACGGAATTTGTTTCTTTACCACCCAACAGCACAGTGGGAGTACAGTCACTACATAAACTGTATTGTTTCCAGAAGACAGTACTCCGGGTTCCCAGGGAAACTGGGGATGGGAATAAATACTGAAATCGCTAACAACGTCCTCATGTCATGAATAAATTTAAAAAAATCTATTATCCTCTCATGAATTCTTCTTCATGCAAAATGTATAACCTATTCAGAGTCCCCAATGAATGCAATTTGTACATTCCTTTATTTCTATTTGTCCTTGCTACATGGAAGATCATTTCAGCTGATTGAGTCCCTGCTGCCTCACAGACCATCCCATTTCCCAACCAATTTTCACTGTTAACCTGGTTAAATCTAGTGCAGGAGCAGAACCTTCTTTCATTCCAAATGAGAGCAACAACCATGAGCTACCTAAATATGAGTTAATTTACATTTCGTTGAATTAATTGAATTTACTTAAATGCTTTAATTCATGTGTTTTAAGAATTTAATAATTAAAATATTAGTAAGTGATTTTCTTAGTAATTTAATTGATTGTTGAATCCTTATGAATATCAGGAATATTTAAAACATTCTAATAGCTATCTAAGCCTTATTAGGAGTGTAGTTAAATCGGTTGTTTTAATTTTCCACAATTTCAATGGCTCTTGTTCTGGCTACCATTATTATTGTCTGTTGTGGAAGTTATTCACGTGCTTGCATTGAAATATTTGCCTGGATTACGCATTCACCTCTCTGGAGCAAAATGTAAGCTTACAATCCTGGCATGATATGTTACATTTGAACACAACTTGTGTGATAAAATTACTGTGATGTTTTTATTTCAATTAAATGTGTCAGTCTATCTCTTGCTCTAGAAGTATCATTCGTATATGTTACTGCAAGTTTTAAAGTACAGAATCCAGTTCAGCTCTACTACTGCAATTTTCACTTTTTAAACTGCTATAACCCTTTAAGTCAGAAATTAAGTCAGTGAATCCACTCTCAAGTCTCAATGCCTTCAGTATCTGACAGGTTTCACATTTTGACTTCACAGTGTATGAATAAGGATAACCAAAGCTCAAAATTCACTTAGTGTGGGATAAATCAGTCCAGCACAGAAGGGTTCTGTTTAGCAAAATGTTAAAAGACTGGAAGTTCAGAAAGGAAGTGACTGATTTTGCATCTATTAGATATAAGTTTCATTTGGTGCCATTTCCTAGTTGGTCCATAGTATTGAAACCTTATAAAAATGTTGAAGATTGTGGCCTTCTGTGGAACAGAAAAAGCTGGAATAAAATTAGTAACAGAAAATAACAAGAAGAACAGGAAACGCTGGAATCCTCACAAATTTGGTCTCCAAATTTGAGGAAGGACATTCTTGCTATTGAGGGAGTGCAGCGGAGGTTCACGAGATTAATTCCCGGGATGGCGGGACTGTTATATGTTGAAAGATTGGAGCGACTGGGCTTGTATACACTGGAATTTTGAAGGAGGAGAGGGTATCTGATTGAAACATATAAGACTATTAAGGGATTGGACACGCTAGAGTCAGGAAACACATTCCCGATGTTGGGGGAGTCCAGAACCAGAGGCCACAATTTGAGAATAAGGGGTAGACCATTTAGAACGGAGTTGAGGAAAAACTTTTTCACCCAGAGAGTTGTGGATCTGTGGAATGCTCTGCCTCAGAAGGCAGATAAGGCCCATACTCTGGATGCTTTCAGGAAAGAGTTAGATAGAGCTCTTAATGATAGCGGAGTCAAGGGATATGGGGAGAAGGCAGGAACGGGGTACTGATTGTGATCACAGTGAATGGCGGTGATGGCTCGAAGGGCCAAATGGTCTACTCCTGCACCTATTGTCTATAAAGTCAGGTAGCAACTGCAGAGAGTGTTCCAGTGCTGAGAGGGTGACCTGTCTGTCTGTGTGTGTTCCCACGCAGAGTTGAAATTAGTTTAGTAAATACTAGTATGGGGTTGCTGTGCTGCAGGTGCTGGCTTCATTCCAGTTTTGTTCACTTAAAGTTTGCACTGTTGCCAGAAAAGTGGGCCAGTGGGAGTCCAAGTGTGCATGCTGGAGGTATACTGAACAGATGGTTAGTACCATCAGTACTTATATAGTATTGATCTGATACCTGCCCTGCCACACTGTGCCAGCTAAGTATTAATCATGTAGGGGATATCCAGTGGTTAATCCTGGACCAGTGAAAATCCTGGTGCACTTCAATACGTCTATACTTAAATAACTTCCAGATGTTCTCTCCCTCTCCTGCTCCAGCAATATTATAAGATGGCAACTACCTATTGCTCCTGAATGTGCCAATTATTAAATGCTAACATGTCCATTCAAGGCAAGTCCTGCTGGTTGAATGAAAATAAAGCAATATTTATCTTACACCAGTATAACTATCCTAACCTCCTCCTGGTATGGATCTCCCTTGGTTTCAGTTTTATCACAGGAAATAAATACCAAATCAAATCATCATTTGAACCATTTTAATACATTAAGTTATGGCAAATAAAGACCATATGCACACATTTAGATTTTATCAAGAAGGTTTTTTTTGTAGAGGGGAGACATAAGATACTGCTAATGCTGTAACTTGGAACAAATTCAAATTTCTGGAGGAACTCAGTGGGTCAAAATGTGTCCATGCAGGCAGAAGGATGGCCAGCATCCTACCACCAGTCAAATCTTCATCTGCTCACACTCTCAACTCTCGGTAGGGACCACGCTGGCTTATTCATTCTCCCCCCCCCCCCCCGACCCATCACTCTCCTCTTAGATCTTCACCCTGCAACCCCCATCCCCACACCTCCTTTTACCCTGTGGGAACCAGAACAGCCTTTCCAGTTGTGCAGGGGTTCAAATCCATCTCTTTCAACCCTGGCTTTTGCATTTGGTACCTCAAAGTGGCCCCCACTACTTCAACGAGACCGAGCAAAGACTAGGTGAAATTTTGCCATGTGCTCTTGTGCATTGATTGCAAACCATTTCAGTTCTCCTCCTCATTCTCACACTGACCTCTTCCACCGCCAAGGTGAGGCCAGTTATAAACTAAAAGACACCATCTCATTTTCCATCATAATAGTCTACAACCTCATAGCACGAGCACTGAATTCTCCAATTTCAGACAGCTCGCCCCTTCTTTTTCTGTCTCCTTTGCTCTGCAGCACTTGAGTACCCTTGCTAAACCTCTTTTCAAGGCCCCCACCTAGGCTCTCTGGTACCCAATAACTTCCTTCTCCTCCCTCACCCTGTCCTGCCTACCTATCATCCCCACTTTCCCCACTCAATCTCTTCTTCTCCTCCCACTGTTCCCACCTTCCCAGCAAATGTCCGGTATCTGATATACTCATCTGCTGCCTCTCATCAGATTCCATCATCTACTGCACTTTGTTCCCACCAATCATCTCCCAGTCTCTGTTGCTGTGCCCACTCCTCCCACTCAGACGTGGCTTCATTTGAACATCAACCCTTCCTCATCTTGTTCTAACTATCACCTGTCAGCTCCTGCCTCACTATTTCCACTGACTTCTTTATTCCAGCTAACTTCCCATTACACTCTCAGACTTGATTCAAAGGCCCTCCCTGAAATTTCAGCCATCTTGTTGCTCCCATGGATGCAGCCTGACCTGTTGAGCTGCTCCAGCAGTTTGATTTGTTTATACAGTGCTCTCTTGCTGTGGCAGTGTTGCTGGTGGAGGTACTCCCTTTCTGTGGAAGAGGCTGTGGATAGCCCCGAACCATTCTGAATCAGAGTGGGCCTGTCTTCACTGCCTCCTCGTAAAATGAATGGCTACTATCTTGTGAGGTGACTGGCAGGCAAAAGTAGCAGAGAGGGATTACAGGCATTCATCCTTAAGGAAGCCATTTCATTCTAGTTCCATGGACTTACTCCCATTCCCCCGGGACCATGCCTCAGCACTCCAAGTATTTTGCTGCAAGGTAATTTGCCTGAACGCTGAAACATGTTCACAGCACTTTTGAACAATGGTACCCCGGGGCATGACAACAGCTGCCTGAACTTTCACAACAAAAATCTGAGACACAACAAAGAATGCAGATGCTGAAAATCTTGAGAAATACACAGAAAATGTCTTTATTGAGATACAGCATGGAATAGGCCCTTCTAGCCTTTAGAACCATGCTGTACAGCAATTGTCCGATTTAATCCTTGCCTAAACATTTACAATCTCTAATTAAGCAACCAACCAGTACGCCTCTGGCGGGAGTATTTAAGGACATGTTCAACCTCTCACTGCTATGGGCAGAAGTTCCCACTTGCTTCAGAAAGGCAACCATTATACCAGTGCCTAAGAAGAATAATGTGAGCTGCCTAAATGACTATCGCCCTGTAGCACTCACGTCGACAGTGATGAAATGCTTTGTGAGGTTGGTTATGACTAGACTGAACTCCTGTCTCAGCAAGGACCTGGACCCACTGCAATAGGGCTATCGTCACAATAGGTCAACAGCAGATGCAACCTCAACGGCTCTTCACACGGCTTTAGATCACCTGGACAACACAAACACCTATATCAGGATGCTGTTCATCGACTATAGCTCAGCATTTAATACCATCATTCCCACAATTCTGATTGAGAAGTTGCAGCATCTGGGCCTCTGTATCTCCCTCTGCAATTGGATCCTCGACTTCCTAACCAGAAGACCACAATCTGTGCAGATTCCTCCTCACTGATGATCAACGCTGGCACACCTCAGGGGTGTGTGCTTAGCCCACTGCTCTACTCTATATACACATGGCTGTGTGGCTAGACATAGCTGAAATACCATTTATAAATTGGCACTCAACGTCAGTAAGATGAAAGAGCTGATTATGGACTTCAGGAAGGGTAAGCCAAAGGAACACATACCAATCCTCATAGAGGGATCAGAAGTAAAGATAGTGAGCAGTTTCAAGTTCCTGGGTGTCAAGATCTCTGAGGATCTAACCTGGTCCCAACATATCGATGCAGTTATTAAGAAGGCAAGACAGTGACTATACTTCATTAGGAGTTTGAAGACATTTGCTGTGTCAACAAATGCACTCAAAAACTTCTATAGACGTACTGTGGAGAGCATTCTGACAGGCCGCATCATTGTCTGGTATGGGGGGGTGGGGGGGCTACTGCACAGGACCGAAAGAAGCTGCAGAAGGTTGTAAATCTAGTCAGCTCCATCTTGGGCACTAACTGACAAAGTACCCAGGACATCTTCAAGGAATGGTGTCTCAGAAAGGCAGCATCCATTATTAAGGACCTCCAGCACCCAGGACATGCCCTTTTCTCACTGTTACCATCAGGTAGGAGTTACAGAAGCCTGAAGGCACACACTCAGTGATTCAGGAACAATTTCTTCCCCTCTGCCATCCGATTCCTAAATGGACATTGAACCCTTGGACACTACATCTCATTTTTTTAATATATAGTATTTCTGTATTCTGCATGATTTTAATCTATTTGATATACATATACTGTAATTGTTTTACTTATTACAATTATTATTTTATATTTTTTCTATATTATGTATTGCTTGAACTGCTGCTGCTAATTTAACAAATTTCACGTCACATGCCGATGATAATAAACCTGATTCTGATTTTGACTGTGGGAGGAAAGTGGGGCACCTGGATAAAACCCACACAGTCATGAGGAGAACGTACAAACTCATTTCAGGCAGCAGTGGGAATCACCAGTACTGTAAAGTGTTGTGCTAACTAATACACTACTGTGCCTCGAAAATCTTGGACAAACTCAGTAGGTCAGGCAGCTTCAATGGAGGGAAATAAATGTTTGACGTTTTGGGCTGAGACTCTCTATCAGTTCTGGAAAGGAAGGAGGCAGAAGGCAGAATAAGAAAGTCAGGGGAGGGGGAAGTAGTACAAGCTGGCAGGTTTAGGTAAGATCAGATGAGAGGAGATGTAGGTGAATGAATGGGTGGGGGGGGAAGATGATGTTAGAAGCTGGGAGGTGATAGGTGAAGGAGGTAATGGGCTGAAGAAGGAATTGTACAGGAGAGGACAGTGGACCAAGGAATAAGGGAAAGGTGGATGGGAACCAGAGGGAGGAGATGGGCAGGTTAAGTGGGCTGAGTAGAAGAAGAAAAAGGGGGAGAGGGTAATCAGAAGGGGAAATGGAAAAAGGAAAGGGGTCTAGATAAAGGGGGGGGGGGTGGTGGAAGAGAGAAATTACTGAAAATGAGGGAAATCAATGTTTATGATATCTAGTTTGAGACTGCCCAGATGGAATATGAGATATTCTCCTCCAGCCTAAGTTTGGCTTCATTGTGGCAGCAGACCATTGGAATGAGGATTCAAATTGAAATGAATGGCCCACTGGGACATCATGCTTTTTGCAGTGGACAGACAGAACAAATTGCTCCTCCAGTCTATGTCGGATCTCAACAAAGCAGAGGTGGCCATATTGGGAGCACCGGATACAATGGATGACCCAACAGACTTGCAGGTGAAGCAATGTCTCATCTGGAAAAATCAAAATTCAAAGTAAATTTATTATCGAAGTATGTATACGTTGCGATACACGACACTTAGTGGCCACTTTATTTGGTGCCCTTTGTAACTAATAAAGTGGCCACTTTATTGGGTACCTCTTGTACCTAATAAAGTGGCCACTGAGAGTACAGTACATTGTGTCGTTCTGCTGCTGTAACCCATTCACTTCAAGGCTTGATGTGGTATGCATTCAGAGATGCTCTTCTGCACACTGCTACTGTTACAGGTGGTTATCTGAATTACTGGCACCTTCCAGTCAGCTTGAACCAATTTGCCCATTGTCTTCTGACCTCTCTCTTGAACAAGGCATTTTCACCCGCAGAACTGAGGCTTTCTGAAAGTTTTTTTTTTGGTTTTTTTTTTTTTTGCACCATTCTCTGTAAACTCTAGAAACTGTTGTGCTTGAAAATCCCAGAAGATCAGCATTTCCTGAGGTATTCAAATTATCCTATCTGGCACCAACAACTATTCAACGGTCAAGGTCACTTAGATCACATTTCTTCCCCATTCAGAACACCAACTGAACCTCTTGACCATGTCTGCATGCTTTTATGTATTGAGTGTCTGCCACATGATTAGCTGATTAGATATTTGCATTTATAAGCAGGTGTACAGGTGTAACTAATAAAGTGGCCACTGAATGCATACTACCTTGAAATTCATTTCCTTGCAGGCATTCAGAGTACAACAAAGCAATAGAGACAATGAACAACTACACACAAAGATGGACCAACAACTGATGTGCTAAAGAAGACAAACTGTCCAAGTTTTAAAGGCAAGTAAGAAAGTAAATAAATAAATACTGAAATTATCCGCTCTGGTTCAGGAGCCTGATGATTGAAGGATAATAACTCTTTCTGAACCTCGTGGTGTGGGACCTATGCCTCATGTACCTCCTTCTCGATGGCAGCAGTGAAAACCAGGACTGGATGGTGGGGGTTGTTAATGGATGTTGCTTTCTTGTGGAAGCACTCCCTGTAGATGTGCTCAATGGTTGGGAGGGCATTGCTTGTGATGAACTGGACTTTTTGAAAACATATCTGCTCTTGAGCATTGATGTTTCCATACCAGGCTGTGATCAAACAAGTCAAGATACTCTCCCTGTGCATTTGTAGAAGTTTGTAAAAGTTTTAGATGACATGTTGAATCTGTGCTAACATCTAAGAAAGTAGAGGCATTGGCGTGCCTTCTTTGTAATAACAATTATGCACCGATCCCAGAACAGATCCTCTGATATAAACACAATGGAATTTAAAGTAACTGCCCCTCTCCACCTCCAATCCCTGAATCAGGACTTGTTCATTGATCTCCAGGTTCTTCCTCCTGTCGTCAATTTTCAGCTATTTGGTTTTGCTGGTGCTAAGTGAGAGCTTGGTATTATGGCACCTTCCAACCAGATTTTCCTATACGCTGATTTGTCAACAACTTTGATTCAGCTGTTGTGGGGTGGATGAAATCATCGGAGAGACAGAGTCACTGGTAGATACAAAGTAGCTTCTTTATTCGGCACAACAAGGTACAGCAGGCATCATACGGACGGAGACGCTTTCCGCAGAAAGGTCTGCTAGCTCAATGTGGGCTCGATATTTTTATGCTAAACACAAAGGCAATCGCTACTTAAAAAATTACAGACAATGCATAGACAATGCTTCCTTTTGAAGCTACATACAAAATATCACACCATCCTTTCCTTCCGACGCCAACATGTCTGGGTTGGTATCCACAGCCTTTAGGATTTACTTGGCATTTTACGTGCTAACATAGAAGACAATTAATATTTATAATGTATAGATAATACTGTCTTCGAAACTACAGCATCAGGTCAAACTACGGTGCCAGAAGCATCTGGTATTCACACTTTTTTAGGAAGCGCATTGTTGTGGACTCAATCCACAGTACTTTGTCAAATAGAAGTCTAGTGGCCAAAGTCATTTAAGTGTAAACAAATCATCTACCCAAAAAAAACTCACTCTAACACAGCCAGTGACAGTGGTGCCAGTCCCTGAATGGTGGTGAGAGAGGAGATGTAAGGACAAGTGAAACATCTATTTTGTCCCTTCCTTTCCAGTCCTGATAAACTATCTTGGTTATAAACGTAGATTGTTTATTTTCTTCCATAGATGCCTCCTGACCTGCTGAGTTCCTGCGGTATTTTACATGCGTTAAGGCAAAATTCTAATCTTCCTATTGGCTGAATTATCTCTGTGCCTCAGTGGATGCTGTGACCTCTGTGATCTAATCGTGCACAATTTTTGGGTCGATCATTGTTGAAGTGCAGCTGGCCATCCTTTCCAGAGTGGGAGAGCTCCGTGTACGTCTCTGGACTTCTACATTCTTCCTCACATTTCATGTGAGCATTCAGTCAGCTCTGGAAAGAACAACCATTTACCAAGTGTGCCATCATTCTTCTCCTGTAGGCTGCCCCAATGAAGTCCATATCCCTCCGAAGCACTCTCAGGGATTTTGTTTATTTATTTAGTTATTTATTAAGACACAGCACCAAGCAACCCCCCCCCCCCCATTTAATCCTAGCCTAATGATGGGACAATTTACAATGAAAAATTAACTAATACACCTTTGGACTGTGGGAGGAAACCAGAGCACCCGGAGGAAACCTATGCCTTCACGGGAAGAACGTGCAAACTCCTTACTGGCAGTTGTGGGAATTGAACCTGGGTTGGCTACACAGTAAAGTGATGTGTTAAGCACTACGCTACTGTGCTGTGTTGTTACTTAGACTAATCTTTATCCTTAACATAGCTGTAGGACGCTCTTATCCAGTGATATATAACTTAAGTTAACGTCTAAGGTGCTACTATCAGTATCTGTGGGTGTGGTGTCAGAAAAAGTGGCTGTCTATCTACCTTCAGGCCAGATGGCCATCAGAAGAAGAATGGTAGAATGGCAAGGTTACAATGAGGAAGGGAACTAAGTCGAGATTTGATTCTACCTCCTGCACACTATAAATTAGTGTGAGTTCCAGGGAGTGTATGGGAAATGAGAATGAGGATCTGGCGTGACCACTGAGGCATCTTCAAGGATGCTTGTGCTATGGGCACCCAACAAAATCAAAACGTGTATTCCAATCCTTTGCAGTGCTCTCTCCTTCAAACTGTTGAGCCACTGGTGCTGACTTTGCTCGTGTCGTTTTATTGCCGATGGTGTTATTAGTGTGACAATTTCTCCTGCAGGAGAGAAGATGGTGTTTTATCGAGTTGTTGCAAGGTGTCAGCATCATGTGTTTAGCAATTGAACAACTGGCACTGTGTGTATACTCCAAAGTGTGAGTGTAAGCTGACGAGAAATGATAGGTGTTTGAGGAAGTGCTGGGACATGTGAAAATTAGATACAGGTATTAGAATCTCAGTTAGAAAGGGAAAGTGTTGGCACGGAGCAGTATGTAAATATTGAGGTATAACTATTGAGAGGATTTTATGATGTTTTCACTGACCTTGATGTAAAATGAGATCAATAGATGTCTACCAGCGTTGCATTCATTTTGTGACATTAACCTCAAGTGTGATTTCCTCCTGCTGATAAGTAGAGGACCAACTTCTTCCTATTAAACAGGCTAATCACTCTTTTCTGTCCTCACTTCTAACCTTCAGAAAGAGCACATCTCTTGTACAAAGTACAGCGTGACTTCAAACAGCAGCAGGTAGCTTCAACTGATGTCAGTCAGACTGGTGTCACGCTGTGGGCATGAACTGAGACAAGAAACTGCAGTTACTTACTGCCTGTTATACCGATGACATTTAAGGCAGTAATGAAGATCCTACATCTCTGTCAGCGTTCAGGGCTTTCTTCATCATGTTACTAGGTTCCTCTTAGTTTTCACTACTGTCAGTCATGCAGGTCCCGGATGGAGACTCAGGAATACCTCTGTGCACAAATATAGAAGGATTCTTCATTGCTGTTTCCATAACAATGTTGTTTTACCAGTCAGGGTTGTTAACCGAACCTGGAGGACCGGTGGACCATCCTTATTCTGGCCTCTACCCTTTGACCTGTTTAGCATGATCCTATGAAGGACTCAAGCATAAAGCCCTGACTCCAGCTAGCCTAGCCCTCCGGGTCATTGAGGCACTCAAGCCTCCAAACTGCAAGGTCCTCTTGGAGGAAGAAGCAACAATGTCTGAGACTAACTGAAAGCTGACATCATGGTCATGGAGTGAGAGAATGAAGTTCACATTCCGTCCATGTTGTCTGAAACGAAGTGGACTAATTGTTCATTGTGAACACCACACCTGCTTTGGAGTCAAACATATATAGCCCTTGTGCATATATTCCCAAGTGCATATTGCAGTAAACTATTTCACCTAGCAATTCAGAAGCTAAGATTGGTGCAGTATCATAGGACAGCATTTTAAATGCTGGAAAATTACAGATTATGTATGACGCTGATAACAGCATTCCATCCCACAATAATTTACTGAACTTCAACCCTCTAAATTTCCAATTCTGACTTGATACAGCAATCCAGCATTCTTAATACGACATGCTCTCGGATGTAAATGCATTATTGATAGACCATTCACCAACAAAGAAATAAGGTTAATGACTCCCATAATATCCTTTTCACTATCACACACTTAATATATGATTCCTAAAGGTATCTTATTGGTGTACTCTGCCTAACAGAACTTATGTTACTCTATTGAAAACTTGTATAATTTGCCCAGATGACAGTGTTTTATAATTCCTAATGTTCTCTGTAACACATTGTTAATTCATAGAGTCGTAGAGTACTACAACACAGAAACAGGACTTTTGGCACTAGTGGTTTATACTGACCAGATCATCTTCCCTGCTAGCCCGTAACCCTCCAAGACCCTCCCCTCCGCTTACCTATCCAAATGCCTCTTAAATGTTGCAATTATATTTGCCTTGAGCACTTCCTCTTTTAGCTTTTTCTAGGTACTCACTTATTCTGTACAAAGTACATAAGTCTTGCGTCTATCCATCTCTCTATTTTGTATCTGTGCCCTCTGGTTTTGGTCTCCCATCCCAGAGAAAAAGACTATGATTTTACACCTTCATCATTTTATACATTTCTTTGCAGTTACCCCTCGTTCTCTTGCACTCCAGAGAATAAAGATACAGCATAGACATCTGCTCCCTATAATTCAAGCCCTCTGGACCTCTTCGGCACCCTCTCCAGTTTGATGATGTCTTGTGACATGTATTGAACTGTGTGGCTAGGCATAGCTCAAATGCCATCTATAAATTTGCTGATAATGCAACATTTGTTGGCAGAGTCTCAAATGGTGACGAGAGGGCCTATAGGAGTGAGAATATGAAAGTAAGCTAGCCAATGATATTAAAGAGGATACCAAAGGTTTCTTTAGATACAGAAAGTGTAAAAGAGAGGCAAGGGTGGATATCGGACCACCGGGAAATGATGCTGGAAAGGTAGTAATGGCGGACCAACTGAATAAGTATTTTGCATCAGTCTTCTCTGTGGAAGACACTAGCAGTGTGGTGGGAGTTCCAGGTGTTAGGGGTTTGAACTGTGTGGAGTTACCATAACTAGAGAGAAGGTTCTTGGGAATCTGAAAGGTCTGAAGGTAGATAAGTCACCTGGATCAGATGGTCTACAGCCCAGGGTTCTAAAAGAGGTGGCTGAAGAGATTTTGCAGGCATTAGTATTGATCTTTGAAGAATCACTAGATTCTGGAATGGTTCCCAAAGACAGGAAAATTGTAAATGTCACTCCACTCTTCAAGAAGGGTTTTGACCACACATGAGGCTGCTTAACAAGCTACGAGCCCATGGTATTACATGAAAGATTCTAGCATGGATAAAGCAGTGGCTGACTGGCAGAAGGCAAAGAGAGGCAAAAAGGGAGCTTTTACTGGTCAGTTGCCCGTGATTAGTGATGTTCCACAGGGGTCTGTGTTGAGACCGCTTCTTTTATATGTTATGTATATCAATTTACTTGTTTTATGTCTTCCCCGTTTATTCAAAGCCTGCAGATAGGATTCTCCTTCTTTTTGGATATCACCATACATTCTGTCTTTTTGAAATTGATAGACCCATTTTTTGCACTTTCTTCAACAATTATATCAATTAAGTTTTGAAGTTCTTCCTCTGTACTTGCAATTAACACAGTGTCATCAGATGGCAGGTGTGACATGGACATCAAAAGAAGAATAGGGATGGCAAAAGACACCTTTACGAGAATGAAGAGTATACTGACCAACACTAAACTAGGCATGACAACCTGTCTCAGAGTACTGAAATGTTACGTTTATCCAGTTATGTTATATGGCTCAGAATGTTGGACAATATCTAGTAACATGAGGAAACAAATTGTAGCAGCAGTGATGTGGTTTTTGAGGAGGATGCAAAGAATATCATGGACGAAACGAATATCTAATGAGGATGTCATGAACAGAGCAAACACAAAAAGAGAAATGATGTATGAGATCATGAAAAGGCAACGTAAATTCATTGGGCATGTGATTAGGAAAGAGGAGTTAGAATGCACGGTAGTTATGGGGAATATTGAAGGGAAGAAAGAAAGAGCAAGACAAAGACAAACGATGATGGAGACAGCAACCAGAGAACTGGAAATGAATACCAATGAATTGATCCACTTCACCCGAAACAGAAGTGTGTGGGCCATGGCAGTCAAAGCTCAAACTGGACATGGCACCTGATGATGATGATGTATCAATGACTTGGATGATGGAATTGATGGCTTTCTTGCAAAGTTTGCAGATGATATGAAGATAGGTGAAGGAACAGGTAGTGTTAAGGAAGTAGAGAGGCTAGAGAAGGACTTGGACAGTTTAGGAGAAAGGGCAAATAAATGGCAGATGGAATAGAGTGTCAGGAAGTGGATGGTCAGGCACTTTGGTAGCAGAAATGAAAGGGTTGACTATTTTCTAAATGGAGAGAAAATACACAAAAAACGAGGGCACAAAGGGACTTGGGAGCCCTTGTGCAAGATTCTCTAAAGGCTAATTTGCAGGTTGAATCTGTAGTGAGGAAGGAAAATGCAATATTTATATTTATTTCAAGATGACTAGAATATAAAAGCAGGGATGTAATGTTGAGACTTTATAAAGCACTGGTGAGGTCTCATTTGGAGTATTGTGAGCAGTTTTAGGCCTGTGCATCCAAAATGCATCATATCATGCTTATCTAAGCTGAAATCCATTTGCCTTTTTCAGCTCATCTCCCTAAATGATCAAGACCTCATTATAATCCACTGTAATCTTCTACACTATCAACAAGACCCCCTAATTTGGTATCACCAGCGAACTTTCTAATCAGCAACAAGTATCTCATTTTGAATGCTGTTGAGGGGGATGACCTGACAGGGGATGGGCACGGTGACCGGGTCTCTGGCACTGAGCCTGGCGCTGTTGTGCAAGAGGGAAGGAGGGAGAAGAGGAATGCGGTAGTCATAGGGGATTCCATAGTCAGGGGAACAGACAGGAGATTCTGTGAGCCTGATAGAGGTACCCGCATGCTGTGTTGCCTCCCAGGTGCCAGGTTACGGGATGTCTCGGATCGGGTCCTGAATATTCTGAAGGGAGAGGGCGATTAGCCTGTTGTCTTGGTACCTGTTGGTACCAATGACATAGACAGGAAAAGGGAGGAGATCCTGAAGAGAGATTTCTGGGAGTTAGGAAGGAAGCTGAGAAGCAGGACCTCCAGGGTAGTAATCTCGGGATTGCTACCTGTGCCACGTGCTAGCGAGGGCAAGAATAGTAGGATCAGGCAGATGAATGCGTGGCTGAGAGACTGGTGCAGGGGGCAGGGCTTCAGATTCTTGGATCATTGGGATCTCTTCTGGGGGAAGTATGACCTGTTCAAAAAGAATGGGTTACACCTGAACCCGAAGGGGACCAATATTCTGGCAGGAAAATTTAATAGAGCTGTTAGGGAGGGTTTAATCTAATTTGGCAGGGGGATGGGAACCGAAATGATAGAGCGGAGGAGGGGGAAAACAGAAATAAATCTAATATAGTGAGCAGTAAAGATGTCAGGAAGGACAGGAGGGTGATGGGGCAAATTTGCAGCCATCAGGATGAGTTGCAGTGCAATCAAAACAAAAAGTGCCAAATACTGGATTTAAGATGTTATACTTAAACGCACGCAGCATAAGGAATAAGGTGGATGATCTTGTCATACAGCTACAGAATGGCAGGTATGATATTGTGGCCATCACTGAGACCTGGCTGAAGGATGCATGTCTCTGGGAGCTGAACGTCCAAGGATACACAGTGTATCGGAAGGATAGGCAGGTAGGCAGAGGGTGTGGTGTGGCTTTATTGATAAGAAATTATATTAAATCGTTAGAAAGAGGTGACATAGGATCGGAAGGTGCAGAATCTTTATGGGTTGAGCTAAGAAATCGCAGGGGTAAAGGGACCCTGATGGCAGTTATATACAGGCCTCCTAACAGCTGCAGTGATGTGGACTACAAATTACAACAGAAAATAGAAAAGGCTTGTCAGAAGGGCAGTGTTATGAAAATTATGGGGGGATTTTAACATGCGAGTGGATTGGGAAAATCAGGTTGGCACTGGATCTCAAGAGAGAGGATTTGTAGAATGTCTGTGAGATGGCTTTTTAGAACAGCTTGTTGTTGAGCCCACTAGGGGACTGGCTGTACTGAATTGGGTATTGTGTAATGAACCAGAGGTGATTAAAGAGATGGAGGTGAAGGAACTCTTAGGAGGCAGTGATCATAACATGATTGAGTTCACTGTGAAATTTGTGAAAGAGAAGCTGAAATCTGATGTGTCGGTATTTCAGTGGAGTAAAGGAAATTACAGTGGCATGAGAGAGGAACTGGCCAAAGTTGACTGGAAAGGGACACTAGCAGGAAGAACAGCAGAGCAGCAGTGGCTGGAGTTTATGCGAGAAGTGAGGAAGGTGCAAGATAGATATATTCCAAAAAAGAAGAAATTTTCGAATGGAAAAAGGATGCAACTGTGGCCGACAAGAGAAGTCAAAGCCAAAGTTAAAGCAAAGAAGAGGGCATACAAGGAGGCAAAAATTAGTGGGAAGACAGAGGATTGGGAAGTTTTTAAAAACTTACAAAAGGAAACTAAGAAGGTCATTAAGAGGGAAAAGATTAAATATGAAAGGAAGCTAGCAAATAATGTCAAAGAGGATACTAAAAGCTTTTTCAAGTATATAAAGAATAAAAGACAGGTGAGAGTAGATATAGGACCGATAGAAAACGATGCTGGAGAAATTGTAATGGGAGATAAGGAGATGGCGGAGGAACTGAACGAGTATTTTGAATCAGTCTTCACTGAGGAAGACATCAGCAGTATATCGGACACTCAAGGGTGTCAGGGAAGAGAAGTGTTCGCAGTCACAATTACAACAGAGAAAGTACTCAGGAAGCTGAATAGTCTAAAGGTAGATCAATCTCCCGGACCAGATGGAATGCACCTGCGTGTTCTGAAGGAAGTAGCTGTGGAGATTGCGGAGGCATTAGCAATGATCTTTCAAAAGTCAATAGATTCTGGCATGGTTCCGGAGGACTGGAAGATTGCAAATGTCACTCCGCTATTTAAGAAGGGGGCAAGGAAGCAAAAAGGAAATTATAGACCTGTTAGCTTGACATCGGTGGTTGGGAAGTTGTTGGAGTTGACTGTCAAGGATGAGTTACGGAGTACCTGGAGGTATATGACAAGATAGGCAGAACTCAGCATGGATTCCTTAAAGGAAAATCCTGCCTGACAAACCTATTGCAATTTTTTGAGGAAATTACAAGTAGGCTAGACAAGGGAGATGCAGTGGATGTTGTATATTTGGATTTTCAGAAGGCCTTTGACAAAGTGCCACACGTGAGGCTGCTTAACAAGATAAGAACCCATGGAATTATGGAAAAGTTACATTCGTGGATAGAACATTGGTTGACTGTCAGGAAACAGAGAGTGGGGATAAAAGGATACTATTCTGGTTGGCTGCCGGTTACCAGTGGTGTTCCACAGGGGTCCGTATTGAGACCATTTCTTTTCACGTTGTACATCAACGATTTGGATTATGGAATAGATGGCTTTGTGGCTAGGTTTGCTAATGATACAAAGGTAGGTGGAGGGGCCGGTAGTGCTAAGGAAACAGAATCTGCAGAGAGACTTGGATAGATTGGGAGAATGGGCAAAGAAGTGGCAAATGAAATACAATGTTGGAAAGTGTATGGTTATGCACTTTGGCAGAAGAAATAAATGGGCAGACTATTATTTAAGTGGGGAGAGAATTCAAAGTTCTGAGATGCAATGGGGCTTGGGAGTCCTCGTGCAGGATACCCTTAAGGTTAACCTCCAGGTTGGGTCAGTGATGAAGAAGGCGATTGCAATGTTGGCATTCATTTCTAGAGGAATAGAGTATAGGAGCAGGGATGTGATGTTGAGGCTCTATAAGGCGCTGGTGAGACCTCACTTGGTGTACTGTGGGCAGTTTTGGGCTCCTTATTTAAGAAAGGATGTGCTGACGTTGGAGAGGGTACAGAGAAGATTCACTAGAATAATTCCGGGAATGAGAGGGTTAACATATAAGGAACGTTTGTCCGCTCTTGGACTGTACTCCTTGGAGTTTAGAAGAATGAGGGGGGACCTCATTGAAACATTTTGAATATTGAAAGGCATGGACAGAGTGGACGTGGCAAAGTTGTTTCCCATGATGGGGAAGTCTAGTACGAGAGGGCATGACTTCAGGATTGAAGGGTGCTCATTCAGAACAGATATGCGAAGAAATTTTTTTTAGCAAGAAAGTAGTGAATCTATGGAATTTGTTGCCACGGGCAGCAGTGGAGGCCAAGTCATTGGGTGTACTTAAGGCAGAGATTGATAGGTATCTGTGTAGCCAGGGCATCAAATGTTATGGTGAGAAGGCGGGGGAGTGGGACTAAACGGGAGAATGGATCAGCTCATGATAAAATGGCGGAGCAGACTCGATGGGCTGAATGGCCGACTTCTGCTCCATTGTCTTATGATCTTCTGGTCTTGTCATGCTACGTAATCCATATATCCAATTTTTTTCATATATATAATAACAGAAGTTTGAACACTGACCTCTGGGGCACCCCAATGATCACAGGCTTCCAGTCAGAGAATTGATCACCACCAAGCATCACCCTCTACTTCTATCACTGAGCCAATTCTAACTCCGCATTTCTAGCTCTCCCTCAATTCCATGTGACCTAAAAGTCCATGCTGGATGTCTCAGAGGCCTTCCTAAAGTCCATATAGACTGCATTCTGTGCCCTACCTTCATCTACCCCCTTAGTTATCGCTGCGAAAAAACTCCATCATAATGACCTCCGACACACAAAACCACACTGATAATTCTTTATTAAGCCTTAATTATACTAGTGATCATTAAGAATTCCATCCATTAAATTCCCTGCAACTCAACATAAGCTCACTGGCTTGTCCTTGCTATACTTCTTGATGAATGGAACAGCCGTAACCACCCTCTAGTCTTCTGGAACTTTGCCAGTGGCTAGTGGTGAAACAAATACCTCTTCAAGGTTGCAAATATCTCCTTCCTCATAATGTGCATGTGATCCAGGACCTCATTCCTTATTGCCTGCATTTCTTTAGCATCCATGATGTTCTCCTTAGTAAACACTGTGAAGAAATAGACATATAAAATCTCAAGCAACACACACAAAATACTAGAGGAACTCAATAAGTCAGAGAGCATCTATGGAAACGGATAATGGGCGTTTCAGGCCAAGACTCTTCTTTGGGACAGTCCTGAAGAAGGGTCTCGGAAAGAAGGTCTCAGCTTGAAACCTTGACTATCTATCCATTTCCATAGATGTTGCCTGACCTGCTGTGTTCCTCCAGCATCTTGTGTGTGTTGGTTTGGATTTCCAGCATCTGGAGATATTCTCATGTATATAACATCTCAGCTATTTCCTGTGGCTCCATGCCTAAGTGGCCCTGATGGTCTTTAGGAAAAGCTAATCTCTCCCTGGTCACAGTTTTACTGTTACAACCTCTTGGGATTTTAACCCTGTCTGTCTAATGTATCTGATGTCATTTTTACCCTCCTGATTTCCCTCTTAAGCCTATCTTAAATGTTTCATAACTATTAAGGGATTCATTTGTACGCAGCTGCCAAAACACGAAAGCATTGGTATTCTGCAAGATTGGCCTTCTAGTCTGCTCTTCTCTCAGCCATGTTTCTGTTATGGCCATAAAATCCTAGTCTTTAGCGTGAATCCACACCCTCAGTTCACCTTACCTGTTAAGCTACTGCATGTGCATTGATGCAATTTAAAGCTGTAATACTGTGGCTACTGAATGCTAGGCTTAAACTTTTTGTTTGCTGCCCCTGTCTTCTCACTGACATCACTCTTCTGAGTTTCATCCCTTGCTAACTTAGTTTACCCCTCCCCCCCTCCCCCCACATGGCAAAAGCAAATTTCCCCTCAAAAATATTGGTCCCCTCTAGCTGAAGCGTAATCTGTCTCTCTTGTGAGGGTGGTCTCTACACAGAGGAGGTCCCAATGATCTAAGAATTTGAATTCCTGCCCCCTGCACTAGCTCTTCAACCACGTTTATGTGGCTCTCTTTCTATTCCTGGACTCATGAAAATGGAGATCACCATCCTCGATGTCCTGCATGTTAATTTCTTACCTATGCTATTTCTGCAGGACCACTTTCTGCGGCTGCTCAGAGACATCTTTGACCCTGGCACCCAGGAGGCAATGCAGCATTCTGACATCAGGTTCAGGGAAACCTGAACTGACAGCCCATTCACCTTATTTCCCCCTAACTAGTTTCAATTGGTTCATTTGGGCCTCACAGGTTTACAGATTTCACCTGAAACACATCACTGAGTTACAGTTGGCTCATAAATCTCCATTTTTCTTTTAAAAAAAAGAACACTTTATAGTCCGCAGTTGTATCTGTCAAAATACTCTTCATGTTAACTACTCAATGGCTTACCTTCAGCTGTTTCAGAATGGCTGGACAGCTTTTTGACTTGGTTTACTACAGTACAGGAACTGCAAAACCCTAAAATGTACATTGGAATATATTAGAAGGAATCACTCTGTCCAGCTCAGCCACAAAAGCACTTTCTCATGGATCAGTGCTCCATATCTCAGATGCATTTTACTTCCAGTTCTTGGAGGAACTTCCTTTTAAATCTACTTACTTTTAATCTGACTTATCTGAGCTGTGGCCTTTTGATTTTAATCCACTTTAGATCCTTGAAAGACAATTGAAAATGTTTTCTCAATGGTGTGACTGGAACAGAGAGATTTTGTTTTACAGGTGCATAAGTTACTTTAAAAGCAGATTTAAAGGTATGTAAAAAGTAATCAGTCTGAAAGGTTTTATTATTGGATTATTAGCAAGAGGAAATTATGCGTCACTTACAAGGAGCCCTGGTCAGATCTCATCTGGAACATTAAGGTGAATTCCAGCAGCTACACCTCAGGCAGGAGGTTATAGCCTAATAAGGATGACTTACTAATGCTGTACTAAGACAGAAAGGGATTGAGTTACTAAGGAGATATCCTCTATACAGTAAACAGAAGAGATCCTGTAGATGCTGAAAATCTTGAGCAACATACAGTAATCCTTCCCTCAACTACCCATCTTCCACCTCACCTGGTCTTACCTACTACCTGCCAGATTGTACACCTTCCATCACCCCACTCGGTTATTCTGGCCCTGCTCCCTTCCCCTCCAGTCCGAATAAGAGGTCTCAGCCCAAAACGTCGACTGTTTATTCACCTCCATAGATACTGCCTGACTTGCCGCATTTTGTGTGTGTTGCTATATAAACATGGCTAGAATTAGTTTCAGGTTACACCCTTTAAAGCAATAAGAAGTTTGAAATGAACAGATATAGAAACGCTGAATCTAATACTTATGAGGGTGCAAATGAGCAAAAGGAGGGGAAGTTTGAGAGGGAATTCAGAAAGTTAGCATTCCTTGGTTGTAATTTAAAACTGGTGTGCTAGCTTTCTAGTTAACTGACAGATAGACTAAGAAATTGGCTGTTTGTTGGATGGAAAATTCATCAGTACAAGTCTGGAACCATAAAAGAGAAAATGAATTAAAATGACTTACCCATTTGGTTCCTTCTAGTCCCAGCTCCTCTTCCTGCTAGACCTATCAGCTGAGAGAGCCACAAATGTGCCTCTGTTAAGACCATCAGGCAAAACCTTGTGAGGTCATCATATCTCAGTTAGCAAACTTCAAAAGGTCTCCATGGGTGTCTCATCCCCACAGAAGAGCGGCTCAAAACAGATACATCCAAGAAAAAAGTTGCATGTCAGTGGACGAGCGCCGCAGCGATTTTAGAAATCCAGTCAACTAATTTATGCCAAGTGCATTTTCCATTGTTGCCCCTCATTGTTCCTTTTACCCGGCCTTCATAAAAAGTTCCAAATGAGCCAAATTCATTGGGATTCTGTGGTGCAGTTCTTAGTTCAGAAGATTTGCAAGGATTTACAAAACAGAGTGAAGAATTTGGCAGAATAAACATCTGAGGATATAATTGTGGATGGTTTGAGATATTTGTCCACGTGTACATTTGGAATAGCCCACAAATCTGATGTCCATTTACAAATGAAAATATAATTCTGTCAATCTGCAAACCAAGTGAAACTCTGTGGCTCTTAGTGAGGCCCTCAGCAGAGATTCCGATACTTGGCACCTGCAGTGTGCATCTGTTTCCCTGAAGTGGAGCATCCAAAGAGGAGCCCTTTGGAGAAGGATTATACTTCAAAGGTATAGCACAGTTTGAAACATACACAGTAGGACATATCAAAGGAAAGGCATACTGTGTAAAGAAAGGTATTTCTTCTGCTAATTTTCTGTCTCTTTCATATGTTGTTCTGTGCTACACTATCATTTCAAATCCATCACGCTGAGATCCAGATTCAAACATATATGTGCAAATTTGCAAATATTTTGTAATATTAAAATAATTTTCTGGATTCTCTCAACTGCAGTGGATTTATTACCTATTTTGCAGGCTTGCCTGTAAAACCTGTTGAACTGAACTTTCCTGGCTGGAGCCAGTAGCAGCAGATGGGTCCTGCATCTGCCACCAAGTCCCACAGCTGGACTCCTGTGGAGTCCAACAGCAGAATCCAGTCTTGCTGGGGTTCCCCAGCGGAACTCTGGAGAACTGCCATATAGATCCTCTGCTAAAAGCAGTCAGGTGTGGTATAGGATCTGAGACCTCAATGATTTCAACGGGAATATTAGACCTGTGAAAGTAATCTGTCTTGCAGAAATGAGTAAATTGGAGTATGTCTATCTGCAGAAAGACCAAAATTAATATTAGAAAGCATGCTCCCATTTCAGTATGATATTTGTACACCACATTAAAATATACTGCGACATATAGAAAACTTAGTACAATTAACCTGTTTATTCTGTGCTTACTGGACAATGAAACAAGTAGGATGCTTTCTAAAATTCATTTCAGTTCAATTTTTAAAAATTATTTGAGTATTTTGTGTGAACTGAGTTTTTTTTCCCTTTCAGAAATTTTCCATCTTTATCAAATAATTTTAATTTTAAAAAAAAATGTTACTTATTTCAGTTATGTTCAAATCATTGAGTCTCAACAGAAAGCAAAGATTTGACCCTGGACAAAAGAGACTGCAGATACTAGAATCCAGACCAAAAACAGGCGTGTGAATGATGGGCAGATGGATATGGAATAGGTGAACAGAAGGAGAGACAACATACGAGGGGTGATTGATAAGCTCGTGGCCTAAGGTAGAAGGAGCCAATTTTAGAAAAACTAGTACATTTATTTTTCAATATAGTCCCCTCCTACACTTACACACTTAGTCCAGTGGTTGTGATGCATACGAATCCCTTCTTTGTAGAAGTCAGCATCTTGGACCTCCAGCCAGTGGTCCACAGCAGGGGTGATTGATAAGTTTGTGGCCTAAGGTAGAAGGAGATGAGGTATACAGCTCTCATTACACACACATGCAGTTCAACTCTTTGATTATGCAGAAAGTTTGAAATTAATAACTCATCTCCTTCTACAAACCTATCAATCACCCCTGTTGTGGACCACTTCTGGAGGTCCAGGATGCTGACTTCCACAAAGAAGGGATCTGTATGCTCCACGACCGCTGGACTAAGTGTGTAAATGTAGGAGGGGACTATGCTGAAAAATAAATGTGCTGTTTTTCTAAAATTGGCTCCTTCTATCTTAGGCCACGAACTTATCAATCAGCCTCCGTATGTTGATTGATAGATGTAGGAAAGGAGCTCTGATGGGGTGGGTTACCTGACATTAGAAAATTCGGTGTTCATACCATTGGAGGTTGAATATCCAATGTAGATTGTTCTCTGCATCCAGACCTGTGACCATGGTGGGTTTACAGATAATATATCTGAGAAAAGGGATGGATGAAGCATGAGTAGATAGATTAGATTTGATTAGATTAGATTCAACTTTACTGTCATTGTGCCAAGTACAGATACAAAGCCAATGAAATGCAGTTAGCATCTAACCAGAAATGCAAAGAACAGTGTTATTTACAAAATAACTGTGAATAAGAAGTAAGTGCTACAGCACACAAATATAAAAGTACTGAGACAGTACAATATGGGTGCAATACTGCTTAGCGCTGTGATGTGAGGTTCAGCAGGGTCACAGCCTCAGGGAAGACGCTCTTCCTGTGCCTGCTGGTTCGGGAGCGGAGGCTCCTGTAACGCCTACCGGACGGGAGGAGAGTAAAAAGTCCATGGTTAGGGTGAGATGCATCCTTGATAATGCTTTTTGCCCTGCCCAGGCAGCGATAATGGTAGATGTTCTCAATGGTGGGCAATTGGGTGCCGATA
Organism: Mobula birostris; assembly: GCF_030028105.1. Taxonomy (NCBI): domain Eukaryota; kingdom Metazoa; phylum Chordata; class Chondrichthyes; order Myliobatiformes; family Myliobatidae; genus Mobula; species Mobula birostris. The sequence goes on from NC_092378.1 coordinate 18,257,650, forward strand.
ATCCGCTGGGCAGTTTTCACCACACGCTGGAGTGCTTTGCGGTCTGATACGGGACAATTGCCATACCACACTGAGATGCAGTTGGTGAGTATGCTCTCAATGGTACAGTGGTAAAAGTCCATCAGTATCCTGGACAAAGGTGAGCTTTCTTGATGCTCCGCAGGAAATAAAGGCCTTTTTGATCAGGATGGAGGAGTTCAGGGACCAGGTGAGATCCTCGGAAATGTGGACACCAAGGAATTTGAAGCTTGATACACGCTCCACTGCAGCTCTGCTGGTGTAGGTGGAGACATGAGCATGGCTCCTAGCATGCCTGAAGTCCACAAGGATCTCTTTGGTTTCTCCCTATCCTTGATCTGCTCTAGCTCCAATGTGGATGTAATAATAGTTATGATATCATTGATCCCTATTGAAACATTATTTTACTTCATCATGATCATGAGCTGATGCAATAGTATAACAGTACAACAGCAGGAAATATATAGAATTAATGTATGAAGTTAATAATTAGGCTAGAGTTAAATCAGGGGTTGCTGGAAGCATGGCTTGAAGGGCCAGCAGGGCCTGTTCCATGCTGTATCTCTAAATAAATAAATAAACAACCAACCAAACAAACAAATAAATAGAAGCAACACACAAGAAAGTTGCTGGTGAACTCAGCAGGCCAGGCAGCATGTATAGGAAGAGGTACAGTCGACGTTTCAGGCTGAGACCCTTCGTCAGGACTAACTGAAGGAAGAGTGAGTAAGGGATTTGAAAGTGGGAGGGGGAGATCCAAAATGATAGGAGAAGACAGGAGGGGGAAGGATGGAGCCAAGAGCTGGACAGGTGATTGGCAAAAGGGGATATGAGAGGATCATGGGACAGGAGACCCAGGGAGAAGGAAAAGGGGGGGGGGGAAGCCCAGAGGATGGGCAAGGGGTATAGTGAGAGGGGCAGAAGGAGAAAAAGGAGAGAGAGAGAGAAAGAATGTGTGTGTATATAAATAAACAACGGATGGGGTACAAGGGGGAGGTGGGGCATTAGTGGAAGTTAGAGAAGTCAATGTTCATGCCATCAGATTGGAGGCTACCCAGACGGAATATAAGGTGTTGTTCCTTCAACCTGAGTGTGACTTCATCTTTACAGTAGAGGAGGCCGTGGATAGACATATCAGAATGGGAATGGGACGTGGAATATAAAATGTGTGACCACTGGGAGATCCTGCTTTCTCTGGCGGACAGAGCGTAGGTGTTCAGCGAAATGATCGCCCAGTCTGCGTTGGGTCTTGCCAATATATAGGAGGCTGCATCGGGAGCACCGGACGCAGTATATCACCCCAACTGACTCACAGGTGAAGTGTCGCCTGACCTGGCAGGACTGCCTGGGGCCCAGGATGATGGTAAGGGAGGAAGTGTAAGGGCATGTGTGACACTTGTTCCGCTTACAAGGATAAGTGCCAGGAGAGAGATCAGTGGGGATGGATGAGGGGACGATTGGACAAGGGAGTCGCGTAGGGAGCGATCCCTGTGGAAAGCAGAGAGGTGGGGGAGGGAAAGATGTGCTTAGTGGTGGGATCCCGTTGGAGGTAGCGGAAATTACGGAGAATAATATGTTGGACCCGGAGGCAGGTGGGGTGGTAGATGAGGACCAGGGGAACCCTATTCCTAGTTGGGTGACGGGAGGATGGAGTGAGAGCAGATGTACATGAAATGGGGGAGATGCGTTTGAGAGCAGAGTTGATAGTGGAGGAAGGGAAGCCCCTTTCTTTAAAAAAGGAGGACATCTCCTTCGTTCTGGAATGAAAAGCCTCATCCTGAGAGCAGATGCGGTGGACACGGAGGAATTTGCAAGAAGGGGATGGCATTCTTGAAAGAGACAGGGTGAGAAGAGGAATAGTCCAGATAGCTCTATATATTGGCGAGACCTGACGCAGACTGGGAGATCGTTTCGCTGAACACCTATGCTCTGTCCGCCAGAGAAAGCAGGATCGCCGAGTGGCCACACATTTTAATTGCACGTCCCATTCCCATTCTGATATGTCTATCCACAGCCTCCTCTACTGTAAAGATGAAACCACACTCAGGTTGGAGGAACAACACCTTATATTCCGTCTGGGTAGCGTCCAACCTGATGGCATGAACATCGACTTCTCTAACTTCCGCTAAGGCCCCACCTCCCCCTCGTACCCCATCCGTTATTTATTTATTTATATAAACACTTTCTTTTTCTCTCTCTCTTTTTTCTCCATCCGTACCTCTCACTATACCCCTTGCCCATCCTCTGGGCTTCCCCCCTCCCCCTTTTCTTTCTCCCTAGGCCTCCTGTCCCATGATCCTCTCATATCCCTTTTGCCAATCACCTGTCCAGCTCTTGGCTCCATCCCCCCGGCTCCTGTCTTCTCCTGTCATTTTGGATCTCCCCCTCCCCCTCCCACTTTCAAATCTCTTGCTAGCTCTTCCTTCAGTTAGTCCTGACGAAGGGTCTCGGCCTGAAACGTCGACTGTACCTCTTCTTAGAGATGCTGCCTGGCCTGCTGTGTTCACCAGCAACTTTTATGTGTGTTGCTTGAAATTCCAGCATCTGCAGAATTCCTCGTGTTTTGTGTAAATAAATAGAAGGATGACTAATTCAGTATCAAGAGTATCAAGTCCTCTGGTGATCCATCTCCTTCACCTTCTCCTATGGTCCACTCTCCTCTTCTATCAGATTCCTTCTTCAACCCTTTTTCACCTATCATCGACCAGCTTTTCACTTCATCTCCCACCCCACCCACCTACCTTCCCCCTCACCTGGTTTCACCTATCACCTTCTAGCTTGTACTCCTTCCCTTCCCCCGCCTTTGTGTTCTGGCTTCTACCTCCTTCCTTTCCAGCCCTGATGAAGGGTCTCAGCCTGAAATGTTGACTCTTTATTCCTCTCCAGAGATGCTATCTGACCTGTTGAGTTCCTCCAGCATTGTGTAAACATTTCCCTGGATTTCCAGCATTTGCAGAATCTCTTGTGTTTACGATATAGTATCAGTCTTTATAAAACGAGACAGATAATGCAGGTAATTGCAGACCAGGTAGAATAATTACTGATGGACAATTCAGGTAGGGCTGAAAAGCAGCTACAATTTGCCTACCCCATTTGAACCCATCTAGGAGAGACACAAAATTTCTGCTGCAACCTCACTAACATGATTGTAATGAGCGGGATTCTCTGTATTTGGCATCGGCTGTGTGTATCTGTTTCATAAATGGATGGCAAACAGGATCCAACATGGAGAACCTTTGAGGCGAATGATACTTCAGGCGGGAGGAGAAGATGGCAGTGCGATGCGCACGCGCAGCTCTCCAGTGAAATGATATCGTATCCGTTAAATAGGGGCCGTGGACAATTCTGATTTGATGGAGACAGACGTGAAAGCACAGAGGAACATCTGGAGAAATTTCTGAAACGCCGTTTCGCTGCCGCTGTTACTGAGCGATCGAGAATCTTCCGGAGGGAAGGCCCCAAAATCCCTGGCTTTGCCTGCTGCTGGCAACCGAGGCTGAGGTCAAATCGTTCGGATAGAGATGGTGCTCGGTACTCGGTGTGGGAGGGCTGATCAGAGCTCGAAGTTTTCGGACGACTCAGAGTCGGACTGTGGTTGGGCATGGCAGGGAGAGTTTTTTTCCTTCTCCCGTCTGCGTGAGATGTGGGACATTCGAGAAACTTTGAACTTTTTTACTGTGCCATGGCCTGTTCTTCATCAAGTTATGCTATTGTTGCAATGTTGTAACTGTATGTTATGATTATATGGTTTTTGTTAGTTTTTCAGTCTTGGTCTGTCCTGTATTTTTGTGATATCACACTGGAGGAATATTGCATCATTTCTTAATGCATGCATTACTAAATGACAATAAAAGAGGACTGAGTGTCCTCATAATCTAATCTAAACTTCCAAGGAAGAGACACATTTTGGATGCCATAGGTGCTGATCTGATCTGAACTTCTTATATAGATTGGGCTGTGCACCAATTCATGAATTATAAATGACAATATTGTACACATAGCCTAGGTATGCCAGAAGGTTACTCAAGAGATAAGGAAAACAATTGAAGATGTTTTGGAGGGCATTCATTATACAAGGATAGGAAGGTGGTATTTACAACCTTGTATTACATTAAGATGGATAAATCCCAGGGCCTGACTGAGTGCATCCTTCAACTTTGTGGGAGGCTAAAGACAAAATTGTGGAGACCCGTGTGGAGATACTTCCTTCATTGTTCACCCTGGTGATGTTTCTGAAGACTGGAAGGTGGCGAATGTTATTGCATTGTTTAAAAGGGGAAGCAAGGGCAAGCCAGGGAACTACAGGCTGGCCAGCCTGACACCTGTATTGGGTTGGCCACGAGAGGGAATTCTAAAGAACAGGATCTACCGGCATTTGGCTAGATGGAGTCTGATTAGGCAGACTCTGCATCAGGTTGTGCATGCACATTCATGCTTGACGAAATTAAACAGAGATCCAACACAGTTATGTCACATATAACATTCTATTGGCCATACTTTGAGGTTTTGTGTTTAATACAAGTAGTTTACTTTTGCCATTTACAATAATTATTTTGATATATTACATGCTATCAAGTTTAATATGCAGGATTATCACTTATGGGCTACAAAGTATGACTTTTAAAGGGTTTGAATGGGAACTACATGAGGAGCGTAGGGTTGATGTGTATTGGTTGTGAAGATGGTATGGGTTAAGGGTATCACTGATTTGGATTTAAAATTCCTGGAGAAAGAGATTCCCTTAGTTGCTAGCAGAATTGAACCTCAGGACCTGATCAACAATTCTTATTTGCTTTTCCAAGAATGCCAATTAGTTGAGAAGTTGGTTCTTTAATGAGTAGCCCTTAGCTTCAGAGTGCAGCTGCAGAATGGAGAGGAGGGATTGAAATGGCTGAGGGGGTGACAGTGGGTAAGATCAGAGCCCAGAGAGAAGATAGAGAAAGGGGAGGTCCAGAGCCTGGGTAAGATTAACGGATGCAAAATCACATCAGAGGTCTGGATCCCTACATGAGCTCAGGATCTTTACAGAGATGAGGAACAAAGTATTGTGTATGAATAAATTTTGTGTAGATGTAGTGAACAAAAGGGCCATTTCTGTGTTATACAATTCTTTGACACTGACTTGTGAAGGACGGTAACTAATTGCAGTGGCTGATGAAGCAGGCAAATTGAATTTAACAGGAAGATGGAATGGAAGCTTAATTTCTGGATTCTCAGAGGTATAAAACCTCATTATAATAATTAATTTGTCAATCTGCTCCTGCTCAAACTGTATCGGTCTCTGCCTCTCCTTTGGATTCATCAGCTGTCTGCTACATGGGCAACAGTTTGCTCTCCATATCATATTGCCCTGGCTTGTCTATCATGTAGATAGCTGGGACGCAACATCCATGGTTGACCCTGACCAACGGAGGGCCTGATTCTGGTCCTGGGGCTGGGACGGCTGTCTGTAGCTTCCTTCGCTCCTTCCACTTCCACCACCAGCATCTCACCTCCATAAAAATGGATGTGAGCAGGTAGGATTGCTTTTACCTTTTTAACATTTTAGTATTCTGCTTAGCTCAAACTCTACGTGCTTAAGGGAGTGAATATTCTCCCTAGTTTCATTTCTTCAACTAGATTTTGTCACACAAAATGCTGCAGAAGTCCTGATGAAGGGTCTCGGCCCAGACCGTGACTGTTTATTCACTTCTACTGATGCTGCCTCACCTGCTGAGTTCCTCCAGTGGTATTGTGTGTGTTGCTCTGGATTTTCAGCATCTGCAGAATCTCTTGTGTTTAGATATTCTCTCCGTCAATATAAATTGGATAAAATTCTGCAGGGCAATAGTGCACAGGAAATTTGCTAAAGTATCTTTAAGTCGAACCAGTCACTTTCTTATATGATGTATTGGATCATGCATCAATTCTATTGAATCTGCGGGAGTACTGAGTTGAGCTGAAAGTGTAAAGCAAGTGATAATAATTCCTTCCTTCCCAGTTTACACGCTCATTGCTGTGTCCTTAGAATGCCGAAACAGGTAAGGAGTAAAATTCTGAGATTTTAAGAATGATATTTACATTAATAACTAAGAATATAACTGTTGACATAACTTCAAAATAAAAGTATACAGCACTTGACTTTTTCAAAAAAAAACTTTCTCTTTTGTTCCTTTGTGCCTTTCCAGAAGGAAAATTTATGTACTTTTATTTTCTTCAATGTAGATTTTGCTCACGATGTAGTCTGTTCTTCTTTGCGGTGGCCAAATGGCAAATGAGTGATCTCTTTACAGAACACCTTTTTACATTACCAAGTTTCCACCATGTGTCATTTTTATTCTCCATTTTTTTGTAGATATGCTTTATTAGTCACATGTACATCGAAGCATACAATGAAATGAGCTGTTTGCATCAAATCAAAGCAGGGAAGATTATGCTGTGCATTCCCATGTATGGCCACACTCTTTCCCTTTCTCTGATTTTTTTTTTTTTTGCTTAGCCTCAGATTGTTCCTGCAAAAATCAACTTAAGATTAACAAATGACACCTTATTTTCTGTATGTTACAACCTTCTGGACTCAACCCTGAGTTCAACAATACCAAATAATGAGGATTTCCATCATTTTCTAATTTCAGTATGGATTTTTAGCATCTGCAATTTAAACTCTTTGTAAATTTTGGATAACAATTCTGCTTCTCCTGTTATACCTACACCAGACTAATTCCTTTTTGACAAATCTCAGCCTCTTGCATTGAATTATTACCCTTTACACTATGTAATTTCTCCTGGTCTTTCCCCAGCCAAAGATTTTCCTTATTTTGTTCTTGCCTTCATTCGCTATTTTAAAACTAGTTAATCCCTGTTTGGATTTCGATGGATGATCATGAACCTGAAAGATTAACTCCATTTCTCTCTCCATGAGTGTTGCCATATCCTGTCTTTATTTCATATTTCCAGTGTTCACAGTATTTTGCAGTGTCATTGAAGAAATATTATTATATGACGAGCTAGTTAAGAAGCCTTTGAGAAAGTTACAATCCTAATGGTTGTATCCATTCAGGTTAAATATTGAGATGGAGAAAAAAAGTGGCTGAAGGGCAAATTGCATGTAAGAGGAGTTATGGAGGGTGCTGCATATTCTAAGTGTGCCATCATAGTTGATAATGACCACGAGTGCTGGCCTTGCTAAATTTAACCTATTTCTTTGGCTTAGAATCAGAAAATCCATACAAGTGAATTAATTATATCTAAAGACAACAATAAAATAGAATGAGCAGTGGAATGGAGGAAGTCACTCAAACATTACAGATTGAGATTTACAAAACATATCTGTGGGCAGAACAATGGCCAATAAAATGTTGTATGGCCAAGTAGAAAGCAATAAATCTAAGAAGAAGAGCAATTGGCACACCCCATAAACTTTGTTAGAATAGCTAAAAATTAGGTTGAAAGGGACTTAAGGACATTAAGAGACTCGGTTGTTAATGGCACATTGTTGAAGCTTAGTCTCGTTAAAGATTCTAGAATGGAAGGTCATGGTCTTAGAATAAAAAGATCAGCATTTTAGGACTGAAAAATTGACAACTCTATTTTTTTTTGAGGGAATTCACTACCACTCTGAATGCCTAGTCATGGGGCATATTGAAAACGTAAATTGGTAGAAAGTGAGACACAGGCATAATCAAGTGTCAAACATTATTCACCAAAATCTTGTGTAATGCCCTGATTAAGAACATGCTTTATTTCTACCGCTGTGCTGTGAGGTATTTTATTTCAGCAGTCTTTCTGCAAATGCAGTGTGTTCTGTTAATTAAGCTTCATAGACTTTTGAAGCTACTGCTGAGATAAGGAGCCATTTGCTTAGCTTAGGAATGTTGTGTCAGCCAAATGGATTTATCTTGGTAACATTCTGTCCAGTTGGGATGTCATGGAACATTTGAGAGAGCTGGGCAGGTTCAGATTTCTGAAGGACAGAGGTCTGGATTTTGGTCTTTTGTTGGCAGATGTTGGAAGACGAAGGTGGTGCAGAGCGGAGCACAAAGGGAGGGTGCTCGCAGAATTCCACCCGAAGGAGGTACCCCGTTGTAAGCAGTGCATTGTGCAGGTAAATGGTTCTGAGGACGAAGCACCAATACTCCTGAGTTAGCTAGTTTGATCGAAAATGGTCTTCGAGGGAAGTTCTAACTGTGGCTGGTGTCTTTCATGCATAACTTGGGTTCAACCCATGAGCAATGGAAGTGAAGCACTCGACTACTCTAGAAATGAATTCCAATGTTGTTGTACATATTTGGATTGGTTTAACTGGACTGGGCCCTTTTCTTTATTCCTCTGTTTAATGTTTTTAAAGTTGACTATACTCCCACATTAATTTTATGACTGTGTAAGGTCTGTTATTTCCTAGTGAACAATAACTTTGCATGGGGCAGCATTTACACAGAATTCACCATACCTTCTGTTCCCTCGTCGGAGCATTCCAACTTTCCTGTATGGTTGGACCCATATCATACCAAACCTAGCCCTGATTGAAGGTGGTCTCCTCACCATTACCCTTGCAGTGCTGAGTTCCATGGCTGTTAGACAGAGTTAGTTAATGAGCTAAGTTTGTTATCAGCCATGGTGATAGGGTTATACTTGCTTTAAACTACAAACTCATGGAAGAATCCATACCTTACTATAAATACAAGCCTGATGCAGTTTTCGAGTTAGAGTCCTACAAATTATATTATGACTGATCAATTATTATAGATAGGACAATCCATAATAACTTTCAGATATAATATTGCAGGATAAATAAGCAATAACAACTTACTTAATATAGTCGTTCCAAACACACAAAGCATATAGAAATCAATCAGTGAAAAACATCAGAGAGATGCTGAATTAAAAGAAAAAATTGAAAGACTATGGACTACGAACAGGGCATACATTGTCCCAATAGTAATATCTACAATCATCCCAAATGTACTACACAATAGCATTAAACAGCTGGGCTTACACAGCAATATTTATGTAAATCTTCAGAAAGCCACAATACTAAACTTCACTAGAATAGTCTGAAAATTCCTAGCAATTGAGAAATGAGTGTGCTTGGCTATACCCATCCCTCAGGTTTTATCAGCTTGAGTTGAGGAAAAATAATAAAGAATAAGTAATAATATTAATTTAGGGTCCTTGAAAGTTAGTCCATAGAGTGTGGAATCTGTTTAGTGTCGAGGTCAATGAAGTTATCCATGCTAGTTCAGGAACCTGATGGTTGAAGGGTAATATCTGTTCTTGAGCCTGCTGGTGTGGGACCTGAGGCTTCTGTTCCTCCTTCTCATTGGCAGCAGTGAGAAGAGATGGTGGGTGTCCTTGATGATGGATGCTGATTTATTATGGCAGTGCTCCTTGTAGATGTGCTCAATGGAGGGGAGGGCTTTTCCTGGGATGGACTAGGCCGCGTCCATTGCATTTTGTAGGCTTCACCACTCATTGGCTATGATGCAGCTGGTCAGGATACTCTCCACTGTGCACTATAGAAATTTGTCAAAGTAGAAAGCGGCCAGTGAGTGACCGGGCCAGTGAAGGAGTGGAGCTTTGAGGCTTTGACGAGAAGAGGCGGAGGACAAGCTTGCTCGCAGTTAGTCTTTACAATGCCTTCTGAGATGGTGATGTGCCTCTCATGTGAGGTGTGGCAGTCTTGGGGAAACGCCCCTCTCCTGCAGAGTCACATCTGTCAGAAGTGCTAGGCGATCTGGAAGACCGTGTAAGGAATCTGGAGCAGCAGCTGGATGACCTTCGGCTCATAAGGGAGAATGAGGCAGTCATAGATGGGAGCTACAGGAGGTAGCCACACCTAGGCTGTCAGAAGCAGGTCGTTGGGTGACAGTCAGAGGGGGGAAAGCAAAGGTGAGCAGACAGGTAGTGCGGAGCACCCCTGTAGCCATCCCCCTGAATAATAAGTTTACCGTCCTGGATACTGTTGGCGGGGACGACCGACCAGGTGTGAGCCACGGTGGCAGGGCCTCCGGCACTGAGTCTAACCCAGGGATACAGAAGGCTGGGACGGAGAAGAGGAGAGCTGTCATCATTGGAGACTCTATAGTCAGGGGAGCAGACAGGAGATTTTGTGGACGTGAGAAGGACACCCGCATGGTTTGTTGCCTCCCAGGTGCCAGGGTCCGGGATGTCTCTGACCGGGTACACAACGTCCTGGTGCAAGAGAGAAAGCAACCAGAAGCCGTGATACATGTTGGTACCAACAACATAGGCAGGAAGAGGGATGAGGTCCTGAAGTGTGAGTTTCGGGAACTAGGCAGAAGGCTGAAGAACAGGACTTCAAGGGTGGCGTTCTCAGGATTGCTGCCAGTGCTACGTGACAGTGATGGTAAGAATTGGAGGAGATGGCAGTTAAATGCGTGGCTGAGGAGTGGGTGCAGGGAGCATGGTTTTAGATTTTTGGATCATTGGGATCTTTTCTGGGGAAGGTGGGACCTGTACAGATTGGATGGGTTGCACCTGAACTTGAGAGGGAGCAATATCCTTGCAGGTAGGTTTGCTAGCATGGTTCGGGAGGGTTTAAACTAATTTGCGAGGGGGATGGGACCCAGAGCGATAGAGCAGTGAAAGAAGTGCATGGAGTAAAGCCAGATCTAACATATAGGGAGGCTTTGAGGAAAGTGAAGCAGAATAAACGGTGTAAAGACAGTAAGGTAGAAGGGCTGAAGTGTGTGAACCTCAATGCAAGAAGCATCAGGAACAAAGGTGATGAACTGAGAGCTTGGATACATACATGGAATTATGATGTAGTGGCCATTACAGAGACTTGGCTGGCACCAGGACAGGAATGGATTCTCAATATTCCTGGATTTCAGTGCTTTAAAAGGGATAGAGAGGGTGGAAAAAGGGAAGGAGGGGTGGCATTACTGGTCAGGGATACTATTACAGCTACCGAAAGGGTGGGTAATGTAGCAGGATCTTCTTTTGAGTCAGTATGGGTGGAAGTCAGGAACAGGGAGGGAACAGTTACTCGATTGGGGGTATTCTATAAGCCCCCTGGTAGCAGCAGAGATACAGAAGAGCAGATTGGGAGGCAGATTTTGGAAAGATGCAAAAATAACAGGGTGACTTAAACTTCCCTAATATTGATCGGCACCTGATTAGTTCCAAGGGTTTAGATGGGGCAGAGTTTGTTAAGTGTGTCCAGACGGATTCCTGTCACAGTATGTGGACAGGCGGATTTGAGGGAATGCCATACTAGATATAGTACTAGGCAACGAACCGGATCAGGTCACAGATCTCTCAGTGGGTGAGCATCTGGGGGACAGTGACCATCGCTCCCTGGCCTTTAGTATTACCATGGAAAAGGATAGAATCAGAGAGGACAGGAAAATTTAATTGGGGAAGGGCAAGTTATGAGGCTATAAGTCTAGAAATTGCGGGTGTGAATTGGGATGATGTTTTTGCAGGGAAATGTACTGCAGACATGTGGTCGATGTTTAGAGATCTCTTGCAGGATGCTAGGGATAAATTTGTCCCAGTGAGGAAGATAAAGAATGGTAGGGTGAAGGAACCATGGGTGACAAGTGAGGTGGAAAATCTAGTCAGGTGGAAGAAGGCAGCATACATGAGGTTTAGGAAGCAAGGATCAGATGGGTCTATTGAGGAATATAGGGAAGCAAGAAAGGAGCTTAAGAAGGGGCTGAGAAGAGCAAAAAGGGGGCATGAGAAGACCTTGGCGAGTAGGGTAAAGGAAAACCCCAAGGCATTCTTCAATTATGTGAAGAACAAAAGGATGACAGGAGTGAATCTAGGACCAATTAGAGATAAAGGTGGGAAGATGTGCCTGGAGACTGTGGAAGTGAGTGAGATCCTCAATGAATACTTCTCTTCGGTATTTACCAATAAGAGGGAACTTGATGATGATGAGGACAATATGAGTGAGGTTGATGTTCTGGAGCACGTTGATATTAGGGGAGAAGAGGTGTTGGAGTTGTTAAAATACATTAGGACGGATAAGTCCCCGGGGCCTGACGGAAAATTCCCAAGACTGCTCCACGAGGTGAGGGAAGAGATTGCTGAGCCTCTGGCTAGGATCTTTATGTCCTCGTTGTCCACGGGAATGGTACCGGAGGATTGGAGGGAGGCGAATGGTGTCCCTTTGTTCAAAAAAGGTAGGTAGGGATAGTCTGGGTAATTATAGACCATTGAGCCTTACGTCTGTGGTGGGAAAGCTGTTGGAAAAGATTCTTAGAGATAGGATCTCTGGGCATTTAGAGAATCATGGTCTGATCAGGGACAGTCAGCATGGCTTTATGAAGGGCAGATCATGTCTAACAAGCCTGACAGAGTTCTTTGAGGAGGTGACCAGGCATATAGATGAGGGTAGCGCAGTGGATGTGATCTATATGGATTTTAGTAAGGCAGTTGACAAGGTTCCACACGGTAGGCTTATTCAGAAAGTCAGAAGGCATGGGATCCAGGGAAGTTTGGCCAGGTGGTTTCAGAATTGGCTTGCCTGCAGAAGGCAGAGGGTGGTGGTGGAGGGAGTACATTCAGATTGGAGGATTGTGACTAGTGGTGTCCCACAAGGATCGGTTCTGGGACCTCTACTTTTTGTGATTTTTATTAACGACCTGGATGTGGGGGTAGAAGGGTGGGTTGACAAGTTTGCAGATGACACAAAGGTTGGTGGTGTTGTAGATAGTGTAGAGGATTGTCGAAGATTGCAGAGAGACATTGATAGGATGCAGAAGTGGGCTGAGAAGTGGCAGATGGAGTTCAACCCGGAGAAGCGTGAGGTGATACACTTTGGAAGGACAAACTCCAAGGCAGAGTACAAAGTAAATGGTAGGATACTTGGAAGTGTGGAGGAGCAGAGGGATCTGGGGTGTACATGTCCACAGATCCCTGAAAGTTGCCTCACAGGTAGATAGGGTAGTTAAGAAAGCTTATGGGGTGTTAGCTTTCATAAGTCGAGGGATAGAGTTTAAGAGTCACGGGGTATTGATGCAGCCCTATAAAACGCTGGTTTGGAGTACTGTGTCCAGTTCTGGTCACCTCACTATAGGAAGGATGTGGAAGCATTGGAAAGAGTACAGAGGAGATTTACCAGGATGCTGCCTGGTTTAGAGAGTATGCATTATGATTAGAGATTAAGGGACCTAGGGCTTTACTCTTTGGAGAGAAGGAGGATGAGAGGAGACATGATAGAGGTGTACAAGATGTTAAGAGGAATAGATAGAGTGGATAGCCAGCACCTCTTCCCCAGGGCACCACTGCTCAATACAAGAGGACATGGCTTTAAGGTAAGGGGTGGAAAGTTCAAGGGGGATATTAGAGGAAGGTTTTTTACTCAGAGAGTGGTTGGTGCGTGGAATGCACTGCCTGAGTCAGTGGTGTAGGCAGATACACTAGTGAAGTTTAAGAGACTACTAGACAGGTATATGGAGGAATTTAAGGTAGGGGGTTATATGGGAGGCAGAGTTTGAGGGTCGGCACAACATTGTGGGCTGAAGGGTCTGTACTGTGCTGTACTATTCTATGTTCTATGTTTATGTGACATGCAGAATCTGCACAAACTTCTAGGAAGGAAACTAATGGAGAAAAAATTCTTCAGTTGTCGCAGTGCTAAGCTTTCGAATTCACGTGTGAAATCAGCCTTTTGATTTTGATGTGCTCTCTGCATCGGTTTTTAAAGAGACAGTCCTGTTGATTCTGAGGCAGTGATAAGGTGACGGAGAGACCTGCGAATTCTGGAACAGGAGCTGTTCACAGAATTGTGAGCAAAACGCTTGGGGTGTTGTTTGGTGCTCCTCTATTGTTCAATTTCAAACATGGCTCAAGCTTGGGGTCGTTTCTATATCATTCTGGGATTAGTTTGGGTAGATTGGAAGGAGGTGCAATCCTGTAATTTATACAGTGGTTCTTTGTGCTCCTTGTAGGTGAACTAGAGTGTGGTACCACCTAGAATGCTCTTTCTTCATTTTGAATGGTCATGCATGAGTCAGTAGAGATATTCTGCTTCATCAGAGATGGAAGATTGTACCTGAATACAGTACTATCCTCTACAAACCTGGTAATCTCATGCCATTGCATGATTTAGAATAGAGAGTATATTTCCAGAGTTTTATATCAAGCATATGAACAATGTAGCCAGTCAAATAGACCACAGGGTGTGATTAGGATCTTAGTGCTGGGGTTGTTGGCCAGGGAGAAGATGCTGATGTTTGTTGACTTATCCTGTCAGTGGATATCCCTCTGGTATTTCAAGATAACTGCTACAGGTAGCATATGTATTATGTAATTATTCCTACAGGAGCTCAAACATAACTAACAGTGTACAGACTGTAATTGAATAGATGGAACCTGATCTGGATCTCAAAACACAGTGCCAACCAAATAAAATATGTCACATCGGGTAGTGGGTGGAACTTGAATAAAATTGCCCAAAATATTGGAAGCTAGATAAAATTGCCCTAAATATTGGAAGCACATGCCAGAATGTGGAGCAATGAATAATCTATTGGAGGACCTCAGTGGGTCAAGCAGCATTTTCAACCTCATCACCTCACTCCCGCACACATAAACACCCACTTTTACCCCGCTGAGTTCCTCCAGCAGATTGGTTGCTACTCTGAATACTGTTTTGAACCTCTATTTCATTGCATACAGGTTTTAATTTTTTTTTTCAAGAATATCTTTAACTAAACCAGCATCGCAATTCAGCATGGGGGATTTTATGCAAACTTCCAAAAATCAGCTTAGCTGCACCATGCTAGTATTTGCTGTTTTTGATGCACAATTTCAACGCATGATGCAATTTAGTTTCAGGACTTATGTCCATTGAGAAATATGGGATGATTTCACTGGGAATTTGAATTAACTGAGGTTTATGCTGCTACCAAATTTAAATTTCAGGCAGATTTTGAGGGGTAGAGAGGTGAAGAAAATCAACTAATTCCAGCATGATTTGAATGTGATTGCAAACTATTAAATTGAGCATTCAACCTTCACTTTCTGAAACGTTATGTGACATTGATGTCAATCGATCATTCCTGTGAGACTTATTGCTGAGAGAGAAAGGATTTCAACTCTTTCTGATACAAAACATGTCTGGTCTGCTTTCATAATTGAATTTATTGTAGCAATTTGGATTTATTTTCATGAGTTCTCAATCTGGATGATTCTATTCAGGTTGTAGGACATAAATTTGGCTACTCTTTCCACACATCCCAGACTTGTGATGCTAAAGCCTTACTTCATGTCTCTTCTGTGCACTTTCCCCTTTTGTTATACACTGGCAAAAACTAAAACTAAGATTACTCTGATGGGAGAACAGACTGATCACAGATTTCTCAAATAGTCTTATGTTCTGGCTTTGTGAGTTCTTCTTTTATACGAGTGATGATCATTTTAAGCATCTGAGGACGTCAGAAAAAGGAGCAGAAATGGGCTAAGTGGGCCATTAAGTCATATAATGATACTTTATACTTTATACTTTATTGTCACCAAACAATTGAGACTAGAACGTACAATCATCACAGCGATATTTGATTCTGTGCTTCCTGCTCCCTGAATTACAAATATTAAATATTAAAAATAGTAAAAATTAGTAAATATAAAAATTTAAATTATAAATCATAAATAGAAAATAGAAAAATGGAAAGTAAGGTAGTGCAAAAAAAAAAATGAGAGGCAGGTCCGGGTATTTGGAGGGTACGGCCCAGATCCGGGTCAGGGTGATAGGGTGAACTTCAGCATCAGCTTCTTTCCCAGTCCGCGTGTACACTGACTCCTTTCTTGATCAAATGTCTTACTAGTTTTAATGTTGCATATTCCACTGATTGAGCACCTACAGCTCTCTGGGATTGAGAATTTAGTGCATTCAGAATCATAACACAATAAAGTTCTTCTCATTGTCTTTGTCCCTCGTCTATGACTAATATTGAAACTGGCAAGCACAACTTAAGGCTGGCCCTCGGTGCTTAATGTTAGTCTGCCTGGTTTAAAGGATGGATTAATGTGATAAAACTCCTCATTGCTGGAGGCACCAAACAAGAAGGGCAGCTGCCTGTTTGATACTTCATCAAGTTTTCCTTTGGAAATACACATCGGAAATGCAATAGATATGATTTGGTTTCCCATCCTTGCTGAAGTACAATTTTAACCCTTATGCAGCAGGGTTGATATATTATGGTGCCACTTCACCTACTACAATATTAAGGCTTCTGTCATTTTACTAGTGAGAATTGATTAATTTTGAATGTAAAATAATCTGTTTCTTAAAGTTATTATAAACCCCAAGGTGCTCATCAATCAAAATGAGTGCAATCTGGATAAAGTGGTAAAAGATTTAGATCTGATATTTCCCAAAGATGGTTGCAAACATGAAATTGCACTAGTAACTCACACCTCTTATTCTTCCTGCAGGTGGCATCCTGTTGGCCCCTTCACATGACTATTACAGATAGACTACACTCTTCATACTTGCATAGTTCAGCAGAGAAACAGAGGGAAGGTGGATTGTCGCCAGTGTTTGAGCTGGCTGTCATTTTGTATATGAGGCTAACTTGGAAAGCCATGTAGAATGGCATTACATGGGGATAGAGTCTGTTTCATGAATGTCAGAGATTATAGTGGAAGTCTTGAAGTAGTTGCTGTTTTGTCCTGTTGTCATAGAACCCAAGAGGAGCTCCAGACACACACTGTTAAGCAGGAATTCCACGGATCTCTCGGTTAATGGTAAAGGACCATGGCATTAAAAAGGTTGGGAATCCCTGCTGTAAAGGAATGGGAGCAGACAGCTTTGGAAGTCAATGCCAAGAGTATGGTCCTGAAGACTTAGAAGCAGTGGTGCAAAATTTCCGTGACATTTTGCATATGCCAGTGTTAGTGAAGGTTTCTTCAAATGACATTTTCTACCCACCTTTAGACATAGCACAATACAACACACCCTTATCACCTCATACCAGTAATCTTTACTAATCTGAACTACTATTCACAAATTATAGTAGATGCTACATGCATCTTGTAGCAGGCATCTCCATGGGTGTTGAGTGTGATGGTCCTGATTTATGACTGATGCAAAATTCATACACGTAATGACAGGAAGTTATGCTGCCACATGAAATGTGGTAGAGAAAAAACATTAGTACAATGAAATAATGATTATGCAGCATGGATTGATCTGCAAGAGTGGTCCTCAAGATTTAATGAAGTGTGTAGCATCCTGCACAACTTTGGAAAGAACCTAATACTAAAATGTGACAAATCAGCCAACTGAGACTACGTCAAGTTAGACCTGGTGCAGAAGTAGAAACTTGATCCATTTGTGTGAAGAGGAGGAAGGAAGGAGTAAGAAAAATAAGGATCAATAGCAAGAGAAAATCTGTAGATTCTGGAAATCAAAGTAATATACACAAAATGCTGGAGGAACTCAGCAGGCCAACGAGCCCCTATGGAAAAGAATAAACAGTCAACATTTCGGGCCAAGACCCTTCATCTGGACTGGATGAGGTCCAGTAAGGATCAGTAATTTACATTTATTGAAGTAATTTCAGTTATTAAAAGTTCATATTTGATAAAGTATTTCTGATGTGTTTAGATGCATCAGTTTTTCTAAATATTTTAAAATCCTTTGATTGATTTTCAGTTGTTTTGAATATTTCTAAACTTCAAAGGAAGTCTGAAATGTTCCTTTGTGAGATTTTTCCTGGGATTCCATCCTCCATCATCCACCTGACCTAAATTTCCTCTGAGGCCAACTTCAGCCTTTGTTGGTTTAGCCAGAGGCAGTGGGCTCAAACAGCTTAAGAATGATCTGAGAATATTAGGAGCTGAATATAAGGGAAAAATGCAATTAAGTAAAGTAAAGCTGCATAATACAACATCATTAAGCCTGTATCTTTATATTCCAATAAATCATGGTGAGAGAGAATCCTACATTTTCAACAGACTTAGATAAATATGTTTCATATTGGCGTAATTGACAATATTCCCTCTGTACAATAATCATTTAAACACATCTGATGTAGTTAACATTTTTTCTGCTATGTTCCATTTCTCGTAGTGCGGCCTACTTATTTTCTGGAATTAACCAGATAATCAAGCAATATTAAGCCAATTTCACAGGTCAAGAAAACACACAAACTGCTGGAGGAACTCAGCAGGCCAGGCGGCATCAATGGAAAATAGTACAGTCGATGTTACAGGCCAAGACGGTTCATTGGGACTGGACTGGAGGAAAAAAAAGATGAGGAGTCAGAGTTAGAAGGTGGGAGGATGTCATGGTCCGGTCCGTGAAGTCCGTATTCCGGTTCACAGTGCGGTCCATCGACCCTTGCTCCAGGTTTTCCTGTTTACCCTGTTTCTGTTCTTGTTTAGCTCTAATTGAGGCAGCTGATGCTCGTTGGGGCTGGCTGCATAAATACCTCTAGAGACCAGGGCATGGTTGCTGGATTGTTCTTGTCCTTACTCCTTGTATCCCTTGCTCTGCCTTCTGTTTCCTCACCTGAAGCCCTGCCTTGCCTTGCCGGTAACTCTCGCCTCGCCTGAAGTTCTCGTCTCACCTTGCATTGCCTGAAGCCTTGCCTTGTCTTGCTGGTAACTCTCGCCTCATCTCAGCTGCAGTCTTGTCCTGGAGCCACCCTGTACCTAGCTCCCTTCCTGTCCCTTGCCTCCACCCAGGTATGCCAGGCTGTCTTGCCATTATCTGCGGTTGGTTCTGTCCCTTCCTGTCCCTTGCCTCTGTTGGGTGGTGATCCGCGCCCTGCCCAGGTGAACCGCGCCCTGCCCAGGAGGAGCCTGCCTAGCCTCAAGCCTGAAGACTCCAGCCTCCTGCCTAGCCTCTAGCCTCTTGCAAAGCCAAGCCAAGTCTCTAGCCTCTAGCCTCTTGCCAAGTCAAGCCAAGTCTCTAGCCTCTAGCCTCTTGCCAAGCTAAGCCAAGTCTCTAGCCTCTAGCCTCTTGCCAAGCCAAGCCAAGTCTCTAGCCTCTAGCCTCTTGCCAAGCTAAGCCAAGTCTCTAGCCTCTAGCCTCTTGCCAAGCCAAGCCAAGTCTCTAGTCTCTAGCTTCAAGCCTCGTCCTTGCCTAGTTATGGGGTCCGAGCCAGAGGCAAGACCCAGGTACTGGGTCCTTGTCCAGTCTCTGGTTTGGAGTCCAAGCCCAGGCTCCTAGCTCTCTTGTCCAGTCCTGTTCCGGGTTCCCGGTTTTCGTGTCCATGTTCTTGCCCTCAGCCTGTATCCTAGTCCTGTCCCTAGTCCTTCAGTGTCTGTGTCTTGCACTTCCCCGCCTTATGACAGGGGAAGGAAGGAAGAAACACACGGTGATAGGTGAAACCGGGAAGAGGGTGGGGTGAAGTAAAAAGCTGGGAAGTTGATTGGTGGAAGAGATACAGGGCTGGAGAAGGGTGAATCTGATAGAAGAAGATAGAAGGCCATGGAAGAAAGAAAAACAGGAGGAACACCAGAGGGAGGCGATGTGCAGATATAAAGATAAGGAGAGAGAGGGAAATGGGAAGGAGGAATGGTGAAGGGAAGGGGGACATTTCTGGAAGTTTGAGAAATCGATGTTTATGCCATCAGGTTGGAGGCCACCCAGACGGAATATAAGGTGTTGCTTCTCTGAGTATAGCCTCATCACGACAGTAGAGGAGGCCATAGACTGACGTGTCAGAATGGGAATGGGAGGTGGGTGGCCACTGGGAGGTCCTGCTTTTTCTGATTTATGGAGTGTAGGTGCTTGGCGAAGAAGTCTCCCAATCTATATTGGTTCTCACTGATATACAGGAGGCCACACCGGGAGCACCGGATACAGAAGGTGACCCCAACAGACTCACAGGTGAAGTGTGGCCTCAACTGGAAGGACTGTTTGGGGTCCTGAATGGTAGTGAGGGAGGAGGTGTAGGGCAGGCATAGCACTTATTCCACTTACAAGAATAAGTGACAGGAACGAGATCAGTTGGGAGGGATGAATGGACAAGGGAAGCAATCTCTGCGGAAAGTAGAAAGTGAAGCGGAGGGAAAGATGTGCTTTGTGGTGGGATCCCGTTCGAGATGGTGGAAGTTCAGTAGAATTATGTGTTCGAAGCAGAAGCTGGTGGGGTAGTAGGTGAGGACAAGAGGAACCCTATCCCTGGTGGGGTGGTGGAAGGATGAGGTGAGGGCAGATGTGTGCAAAATGGAAGAGATGTGATTGAGAGTAGCATTGATGGTGGAGGAAGGGAAGCCTCTTTCTTTGAAGGAGGAGGACACCTCCTTCGTTCTGGAATGAAAAGCCTCATTCTCAGAGAAGATGTGGTGGAGACAGAGGAATTCACTCCCCCAACTTTCTTTTTTTTCACACCTCCCTCCGGTGCTCCTGTCCCTTTTTTTTCCATTGTCTTTTGTCCTCTCTTATCAGATTAGTCCTTCTCCAGTCCTGTATCTCTCTCAAGTTCCCAGCTCTTAATTTCACACCCCTCCTGGTTTCACTTATCACCTTGTGTTTTCTTCCTCCCCTCCTCCCACCTTCTAACTCTGACTTCTCATCTTTTTTTTTTCTCCAGTCTTGATGAAGGTCTCGGCCCAAAATGTTGTCTGTACTCTTTTCCATAGACGCTGCCTGGACTGCTGAGTTCCTTCAGCATTTTGTCTGTGTTGCTTGGATTTCCAGCATCGGCAGATTCTCTGTTGTTTGTGATTGGATCACAGGTCAAGCATCTCATTTAAAGAGATAAGTTTATCAAGTTTGTATTGTAAAGGGTCATTTGATTATTTGGTTATATTTACATACGCTAGGGCCATTTAAGTAGTTAAGAGCCAAAAATTAAGTAAATACTACCAATAAATTCAATCTGTTATTATATATCCAAAACAATGAAAGCATTTCATAAATATTACAGATTAAAATGGCATTTGTAGCAGCATAGCTTTGGGATCTTGTGATCTTAATTCCTGAGACTGATACAGATTTTGAAGTATCCTGATTGGGCATAAGTTCACACACATTTCTTGCCAAAGCGTCATTCAAAAGTGAATAAAACCATAAGATATGGGAGCAGAATAAGGCTATTTGGCCCATCTAGCCTGCTCTGGTATTTCATCATGACTGATCCATTTCCCCCTCAACCTCAGTCTCCTGCCTTCTCCCCATATCCCTTCATGCCCTGACTAATCAAGAATCTATTAACCTCTGCCTTAATATAACCAATGACTTGACTTCCACAGACACCTGAGGGAATGAATTCCACAGATTCATCACTCTCTGGCTAAAGGAATTCCTCCTCATCTCCGTTCTAACTGGATGTTCCTCTATTCTGAGTCTGTGACCTCTGGTCTAAGACTCCCCCACCACAGGAAACATCCTCTCCACATCCACCCTATGGAGAATGTTCAACATTTGATTGGTTTCAATGAGATCCCCCATCATTCTTCTGAATTCCAGTCAGTTCAGGCTCAGAGCCATCAACTCTGCTGATTTTAGCCTATTTTATCATGTGCTTCCAAGTACCCCAAAACCACATCCTTAACAATCGACTCCAACATCTTCCCAACCACTGAGATCAGATTAACTGGCCTATAATTTTCTTTTTTCTGCTTCTCTCCTTTCTTGAAGAGTGGAGTGACATTTGCAATATCCCAGTCGTTCAGAACCAGATCCTTGAAAGATCATTTCTAATGACTCCACAATCTCTTTCGCCATCTCTTTCAGAACCCTGGGGTGTAGCCATCTGGTCCAGATGATTTATCTACCTTCAGACCTTTCAGTTTCCCAAGTACCTTCTCCCTAGTAATAGCAACTTCACTCACTTCTGCCACCTGACACTCTCAAACTTCCAGCATACTGCTAGTGTCTTCCATGGTGAAGTCTGATGCAAACTACTTCTTCAGCTTGTCTGCCATTTCCTTGTCCTCCAAGACTACTTCTCCAGCATAATTTTCCAGCTTCCCGATGTCTACACTTATCTCTATTTTACACTTTATGTATCTTAAGAAACATTTAGTATCCTCTTTAATATTATTGACTAGCTTACCTTCATATTCCATCTTTTCCCTCTTTATGGCTTTTTTAGTTGCCTTCTGTTGTTTTTAAAAGCTTCCCAATACTCTAATTTGCAACTAATTTTTGCTCTATTATATGCCCCTCTGACCTTTATGTTGGCTTTGACTTACCTTGTCAGCTGTGATTGCATCATACTGCCTTCGGAATACGTTCATACATAGAATGTCCCATTCTTGCATTTCATTTTTAAGATGCCACTACCATTGCATGCATTTTAGAAAACAAGTTAATCCCATTTAGACATATATTTACCCCATTTATTTCCTTTTTAAATAGTAAAATCAAATCATTTGTTATAATTTGAAAATCACCAATAAGGCTTCACACTTTCAGTCATTATTATAGGCCCAAACTTGTAATTTTATGTAACTATATCAATAAATGTTATGTCCATTAGAAGAATTGCAATTAGATTGTTATACCTAAAGCTACTGTAAAGGGAGCGTGATGACTGGGTGTAAGATTATAGTGTTGGTAATTATCCTGAAAGTTCATCATCTCTTCACAGATGCTGTATGACTTAATGAACATTTACATAGAACAGTACAGCACAGTACAGTCCCTTCGGCTCACAATGTTCTGCTAACCCTGAAACTCTGCCTCCCATATAACCCCCACCTTAAATTCCTCCATATACCTGTCTAGTAGTCTCTTAAACTTCACTAGTGTATCTGCCTCCGCCACTGACTCAGGCAGTGCATTCCACACACCAACCACTCTCTGAGTAAAAAACCTTCCTCTAATATCCCCCTTGAACTTCCCACCCCTCACCATAAAGCCATGTCCTCTTGTATTGAGCAGTGGTGCCCTGGGGAAGAGGCACTGGCTATCTACTATATCTATTCCTCTTAATATCTTGTATACCTCTATCATGCCTCCTCTCATCCTCCTTCTCTCCAGAGAGTAAAGCCCTAGCTCCCTTAATCCCTGATCATAATGCATACTCTCTAAATCAGGCAGCATCCTGGTAAATCTCCTCCGTACCCTTTCCAATGCTTCCTCATCCTTCCTATAGTGATGTGACCAGAACTGGACACAGTGCTCCAAGTGTGGCCTAACCAGAGTTTTATACAGCTGCATCATTACCCCGCGACTCTTAAACACTATCCCTCGACTTATGAAAGCTTACACTCCATAAGCTTTCTTAACTACCCTATCTACCTGTGAGGTAACTTTCAGGGATCTGTGGACATGTACCCCCAGATCCCTCTGCTCCTCCATACTTCCAAGTATCCTGTCATTTACTTTGTACTCTGCCTTGGAGTTTGTCCTTCCAAAGTGTACCACCTCACACTTCTCCGGGTTGGACTCCATCTGCCACTTCTCAGCCCACTTCTGCATCTTATCAATGTCTCTATGCAATCTTTGACAATCCTCTATACTATCCACAACACCACCAACCTTTGTGTCATCTGCAAACCTGCCAACCCACCCTTCTACCCCAACATCCAGGTCGTTAATAAAAATCACGAGAAGTAGAGGTCCCAGAACCGATCCTTGTGGAACACCACTAGTCACAATCCTCCAATCTAAATGTACTCCCTCCACCACCACCCTCTGCCTTCTGCAGGCAAGCCAATTCTGAATCCACCTGGCCAAACTTCCCTGGATCCCATGCCTTCTGACTTTCTGAATAAGCCTACCGTGTGGAACCTTGTCAAATGCCTTACTAAAATCCATATAGATCACATCCACTGTGCTACCCTCATCTATATGCCTGGTCACCTCCTCAAAGTACTCTGTCAAGCTTGTTAGACATGATCTGCCCTTCACAAAGCCATGCTTGAGATCAGAATATGATTCACTAAATGCCCATATATCCTATCTCTAAGAATCTTTTCCAACAGCTTTCCCACGACAGACGTAAGGCTCACTGGCCTATAATTATCCGGACTATCCCTACTACCTTTTTTGAACAAAGGGACAACATTCGCCTCCCTCCAATCCTCTGGTACTATTCCCGTGGACAAGGAGGACATAAGGATCCTAGCCAGAGGCTCAGCAATCTCTTCCCTCACAGTTCCTGCATTTATTGATCTATTTTCAGAATCCGGGCATCTGTGCTTTTTGTTTTTGTTTGATATTCTCAATATTTTCACCACTTTGTAGCATTTCTACAATCTGCGTTATACGAGAACAAATATTTACTTCTTAATTCTTCTTCTTTTCTTGGGCCCTTCATTCCCAGTGGAACATAGGCCATCGATGACATTGTGCCTCCATCATCCTCTGAAGTCATCAGTGTTTCTGCAAACCATTGTATCTACTGTACAGGGGATTGGCCTATGCAGCCTTACCCATTTCCACCTGTCACAACAGGGAGGTAAGGTTGGATTTTGAGGGGCACTTCTTAATCAGTCAATATTTGACTTTATTATCTGGCTAGTCTATTTCTGTAGTAGTTTTATTTTCCTGTACTGTAACATGCTGTCAATTTCCATGCTTTATTATAAATAAGTGGGCATGTGGCCAAGTGGTTAAGGCATTGGACTAGCGACCTGAAGTTCGTGAGTTCGAGCCCCAGCCGAGGGAACGTGTTGTGTCCTTGAGCAAGGCACTTAATCACACATTGCTCTGCCACAACACTGGGGCCAAGCTGTATGGGTCCTAATGCCCTTCCCTTGGACAACATTGGTGTCGTGGAGAGGGGAGACTTGCAGCATGGGCAACTGCTGGTCTTCCATACAACCTTGCCCAGGCCTGCGCCCTGGAGAGTGAAGACTTTCCAAGTGCAGATCCATGGTCTCGCAAGACTAACAGATTATAAATAACAGTAATCAAATACTGTCCCGAAAGATAAAATGCTTTCCTGATTAAATAATCTACAGCTGGAAGAGAGAGAGAGTGTGCCTTCATGCTATGCTGATTAATCTTAGCTGCACCCACTGTGTATCTAGAGGTGCCAGTTCTGGGATTTGCACAATAGATGTTACATAGATTGCATCAGATTGTGTCTATTGCTGTGACACAAAGTGGTACATTTAGATTTTCTCCCTTGTGCAATGTTTGCCTATCTGTGTGTAGCTGCTGGTTAAATCATGCTAAGACCACATGACACTCGAGTGATTTTTCTTTGTCAAATGAGACTACTGGGTTTGCATTTTCACAGATGTAAAAGCTGAATTCTGGAAGGTGGCACATAGCACCAGTAAAACTTATGAAATTCTGTGTGAATAAAAATAACATACATTATTCAGGGACATTGAAGCAGTGGGCTTGGTTACAGAATTATCCATGGTCTTTTTTCAACTTTTTTTCTGATGTCAGGTCATTTTGAATTTATTAGAGTCGGTTTGTAAATTTGACACACTGGTGCCCCTTTGCTTCTCCGAAGGTTTGCTGCATTTCCCATCACTCCACTAGAGCTTAGTCAGTTTGTCCCTGTGTCCATAACTACTATAAATTGCTCTTTAATTCCTTCATCTTCCCTCCTAAAAATTTATCCATTTGACCTTCAAATCTTTCTATTTCCCCCCTCTCTCTCTGTTGCTATATACTCTCTTTATCGTCGCTTAGAGTCATATTTTTCTGTGTGTAGTCCAATAAGATGGAATTATTACAGATGACATCATATGAGATCATAAATTGAGAGTGGATTTGAATTGGACAGTCATCAGTATATAGTTTGCATTGAATTAAATATTCACTTTTGCCAAAAGAACCATTAGCCTGGTGACTTGGCTTGTCAAGAATGAAAAAATACCTGACAACAATAATTGCTTAAGAATGACCAGACATAATTTTTGACATTAAAAAAATGCTGTGATGGGCTTGGTTGATTAGACTCAAAAGACCCAAACAATTTGAGTGTCCAGTGTCCAAGCATAACAAAGTAACTTAAGCCTCATTTATTATAATAAAATAGAAAGCACAATAAACCACACAAAATAGGGCTCAGGAGTCATAGTTCCCAGTTGACTTTTGCTTGAAATTCCAACTCGTGAAATCACCCTGAGTCCATCATAGTCCATCCATGATCGCGATTCTTCAGTCTAGGTGAAATCCCAAGATCCAAGTGAAAAGTGCCCCAATAAACAGGAGTTCAATCCACAAGCGTAGCAAGAGACACTTAGATTTCTCATGCCATTAACTCAGCATGGTTTCATTCATTCAATCCACAGACATCCTAATGTCACTGGTGCTTTGAGGCCAAGAAAGACTCCAGCCACTATCAGCAAACATTTAACAAACCTTAAAAGTGTTTAACTTGTACAGGCACCTTACATACTGCAAGCTCACAAAGAGTTAAAGGCTCACTTAGAATTGTTCTGCCTTTCATCTAATATTTTTACAAAATGTTATTCCGCCATAAATGCAGAACACAAATACAGATTAAGCAATGAAGCAGAAGAATAGGAAACAAATTGTTTTGGAATCTGAAGAAGGGTCCCAGATTTGAAGCTGTAACTGTTTCGCTTTCCACAGGCACTGCTTGGCCTGCGGAGCACTTCCAATATTTTCTGCTTTCATTTCAAATTTCAAGCATCTGGAGCTTTCAACTTTTATTTGATGTTGGGAATTTCATCCACTACAGAAATTTTCAGACGAGGGGATATATTTACTGAATAATGGGGCATTCATTTAAATTTGTAATGTTTAAGAATTCCTTTTTCTAGAGAGTGATGGATTTGGAGTTGCCTACTTCAGAAAGTTATAGAAGTCAGATTACTGGAGATGCTTTAAGAGATAGTTAATATTTTTGAAACTAATTAATGAAAAACTAAGGGCTATGGGACTGATTGCCCATTATCATATTGAATAGTGGGACAAGACAAAGAGAAAAACAGTCTATTTCTGCTTTTATGTTCTTGTGTTCCTCTACAAAGGGTAAATCATGTTATTAGACTAAATATTATGTGAAATAACAAAACTGAGCCTGTGCATATTATCACTTAGTGGTATGAACAAACTTATTTATGAAATGCACAAATACTAATTCTACATATATGGCCTACAAGTTAAATTTTTTTTATTAAACTGACCTCAACTAAATCCGTCACCTTTGTTTTGATGTTAATGTATCATTGAGTTTCTTGGTTTTGGCATAAATTCTGGTACAAAAAATCACAAGAATAAATTCTATTTATTATAGGAATTGCTTCGCATCTGTTAATCTATGTTTGATGTTAATAGTGTATGGTTAACATTCGTAACATGCTTACAGAATTTAAATGGTTGCATTTTATTTTAAACAGTGTTATACATAGTTAGACCTAATACCTTCTAACCCTTAGGGGTGATTTTCCTGCGCCTAGTCAATCCAGAGTATGTAAGTGAAGTGAACATTAGAAAATTAAATTCATGAAAGTGCAGCTGAGTAGGTTCCTGAACAGAAATGAAATCCAATCCATCTCATTTCCTGATATCCGCTGCACTCTACAGCACTTTGGTGCAGCGCCAATAAAAGCTCTCCTTGAATGTCAGCCAAGATAGTCAAAGTGCCATTCTTGGCCTGATGGTGGCAATCAAGCCTCTGAGTCAGAAGGTGCAGAGATTGAAGTCTGAGATGTATAATCCCTTGTGGCGCTTTGAAACATCACTGACAAAATGTGGCACTCTGAGGTGTGAAATTATTTAGATCCTATCTGCCTCTGAGCATGAACATAAAAGCACCAATGCTCCATCTGAAGAAATGCAGAGGTGCTGTGTTCCACTGCTAGAGCTTTATTCTACATATTCTGCCACGCAAGGGAAGACACTGTGATTTCCTTTACCGGCGCCGATTTTATCTCTCCACAAACCTTCGCAAACCATTAACCTCATATTTTATTTATGTTTGTGAAAATGTCGCTGTGGTGCAAATTAGTTGTCATGTTGATGTATATTGTATGTGATTATATGGGAAGTGTACTCAACTGATAAGCTTTGGGAAATTTGAAGAAAGGAAACATATTCCTTGCATGGAATATTTGTCCTTAAGAGGCTTTCAATTAGTGTTTGCCTCCTTGAAACTTTGGACTCAGTCATGGTGAAGGGCACACAGCAGTATTTTATTTTTTGATTAAGATACGGCGCGGAATAAGCTTTTCCAGATCTTCGAGCCACGCCGTCCAGCAAACTTCTGATTTTTAAATCCTAGAATTATCACTGGACAATTTACAAAGACTAATTAAACTACCAAGCAGTACATATGGTGGGAGGAATCCGGACAATCCAGAGGAAATCTACGCAGTCACGGGGAGAACGTACAACCTCCTTATAGGGAATGGTGGGAATTGAACCTGGGTTGTCTGTACTGTAGAGTGTTGTGCTAACCACTACACTACCATGCCGCCCAAATGTGCAGGCTGATCCCATCATAACTTTCAGGAGTTAGAAGGGATATTGCATTATTGCATTGGGACAACCTGGAAAATGACAAATTGACAAATTGTGCACTATGAAAACTGTAACAGTCAAAGATTCCAAAAGTAGTCTGGGGTGTGGGGAGTAGTCGGTGATTGATTTTACTGTGGCATTTATGATTGTGTTGGCACGTGGCCAAGTGGTTAAGGCGTTCGTTTAGTGATTTGAAGGTCGCTATTTCGAGCCTTGGCTGAGCCAGCGTGTGTGTCCTTGAGCAAGACACTTAACCACGCATTGCTCTGTGACAAGACCGGTGCCAAGCTGTATGGGTCCTAATGCCCTTCCCTTGGACAACATCGATGGCGTGGAGAGGGGAGACTTGCAGCATGGGCAACTGCTGGTTTTTCATACAACCTTGCCCAGGCCTGCGCCCTGGAAACTTTCCAAGGCGCAAATCCATGGTCTCATGAGACCAATGGATGCCTATTTATGTGATAGTGGTTCACTCATAACTTGTGCCACTATCAGATTATTTATTTTAATAGGGGATATTGATAGAGATGTCATTAGTATGTTTGAAGAGAATCAAGGGAACGTGACTTAGTATTTTTCATACAGTAATCACTAGGAAGAAGACTGCAGGGTTTCCATGGAGGAAGATTACAGACACCAGCTTTGACTGCTGTCTGGAGAGGAATGACAGCTGTCGCTGTTCTTTCCTCTCTTGATTGGTAGCATATTGTTCATTGTCTTAATGTGTTGTGTACCCTGGTGGTCTTTGTCCTGCACCAGCCTGTGATCTGTTTCAATCCTTTTTCCCCACAATAAAAGCAGTAACATACAGCACTTAAAATAGACCCTTACGAGGGGTGATTGATAAGTTCGTGCCCTAAAGTAGAAGGAGTCAATTTTAGAAAACCTAGCACATTTATTTTTCCTACATTTACACACTTAGTCCAGCGGTCATGGAGCATACGGATCCCTTCTTTGTAGAAGTCGGCGTCTTGGACCTCCAGAAGTGGTCCACAGCAGGGGTGATTGATAAGTTCGTGGCCTGAGGTAGAAGGAGATGAATTATTAACTTCAAACTTTCTGCATTTTTGCTCAAAAAGTTGAACTGCACGTGCATGTAACAAGATCTGTATAACTCATCTCCTTCTACCTTAGACCACAAACTTATCAATCACCCCTGCTGTGGACCATTTCTACAAAGAAGGGATCCGTATGCTCCACGACCGCTGGACTAACTGTGTACACGTAGGAGGGACTATGTTGAAAAATAAATGTGCTAGGTTTTCTAAAATTGACTCCTACCTTAGGCCACGAACTTATCAATCACCCTTGTACACCACCTGATCAGGATTATATCAGCAGATCAACAATTTGAATGCCAGCAAAGCTGCATCTCTTAGACACTTGTCAAAATTAACTTGGGAAGAATTTATTTAAAATGTATTAAACTGGAATGTGCTCTTTTTGGTGTCTGTGTTATGATGACTGATTATATCAAAAGGAAGGGTTCAAGTGCTTGCTGGCTAATAGGGAAACAGAGATGAAGTTACTGATATTCTCAGTCACGGCTGAAAGGTGCTTGCAAATTTTGTAACCTCCCTTTCTCCTCCTATTCCTCCACTTTCTGTCACAATTCCACCCTTACTTGCATTGAGGCTTCTTGCATCTCATCTGATTGGTAATACAAATGATGCCCCTTCATAATGAAAAGGTTGGGCAACATACAGCACACTTACTCAAATCCTCATACTCACTGCTGACCTGCTGGGCTCCAGGAAACGGAAAATTTGACTGGGGAATTTGATAGTATGTGCCAGGATGTTTCCTATCGCAGCAGGGCTTTATCATTGCATTTGGAACCACAGTGAAGGGACTCAGGATAGGATGGATGGTAAGAAAGCAGAGACAGCATGCAGTCTGTCTGTCAGGAAGGGCAGGCAGATGATAGGACAAAATTTCAGCCAACAGGATGAGTATCAGTGCATTGCGGATGCAGAATCAAAAAGAGTAGCAAATACAGTACTCAAAGTGTTATATCTCAATGCACAGAGTATAAGAAATAAGGTGGATGATCTTGTTGTATGGCCATCACTGAATCGTGGCTGAAGGATGGTTGTAGCTGGGAGCTGAATGTCCAAGGTTACACATTGTATCGGAGGGACAGAAGGGTGGACAGGTGGGGTGATGTGGCTCTGCTCATAAGGAATGGCGTCAATTCAGTAGAATGATGTGAGGTGATCGGAAGGTGTTGAATCCTTGTGGGTTGAGTTAAGAAACTGCAAGGGTAAAGGGACTCTGATGGCAGTTATATACAGGCCTCCCAATAGTAGCTGGGATGTGGACCACAGATTACAACATGGTTTTATCATTGCGTTTGCTACATATGGCTGCAGGGGTTCTGTACTGGAGTCATGACCTGCGTCACTGAAAGCTTCTCAGTCTTCATCCTTTGACTTGCCACGTTGGGTCAAATATAGGTTGCAGAAAGTAATACAACAGAGATCACTGCCAAGATAAAAAGCATTCACGTGTCTGACGTACTGCCTGAGATCACACACCAGGCAAGGGAATGGAGCATATTTTGTGATAGATCCTGTCTGTGATTCCTGTCTCTCTCTTGTTCATTAAGCTTGCTTTCTAAATAGTAGCTGCCATTTGAAAAGTCACTGACAATTGTAAGTAAACTTTCAACTATATTCCGATTCCGATGGCCTAATCAGCAGCAGGAGCAGGCCACAGTGATGAGGTTTCTCGCAGGTCAGCAACGCTTGTTTAAAAGGAGAACTTGGGAGCTTTCAGGCTCATTCCGATGGCCCAATAAGCGGAAGGAGCAGGACGTAGCACAAGGTTTCTCACAGGTTGACGATGCTTGTTTAAAAGGAGAGTTTTGTGGGCTTTCAGGCTCATTCGATGGCCCAATCAATAGCAGGAGCAGGCCACAGTGACAAAGTTTCTCGCAGGTTGGCGACGCTTGTTTAAAATTACAGAAGTGACTAGCAGAATGGCCACTGTTGGGAGTAGGCCAGTGGTGAGACTAGGAGTGTCAGGCTTTGACTAGAAAGAGACGTTGGCTCTGGTTAAGTCGTTGTTAAGGTTCCATTTTTTTGCTTTTACTGTAGTAAATGGTGGTTGTGTGTTCTTTGTGCCGGATGTTGGAGTCCTGGGAGACCCAGAGTCTCCCAGGGAACTACATTTGCATGAAGTGCATCCAGCTGCAGACCCTGTAGACCGTGTTAGGGATCTGGAGCAGCAGCTGGATGACCTTTGGCTTCTACGGGAGAGTGAAGAGATAATCGCTCAGAGTTACAGGGAAATGGTCACCCCCGAAGATACAGGAGACAAGTCACTGGGTGACTGTCAGGAGAAATGAAAATGTGAATAGGCAGTTAGTGCACCTATGCTCTGTCCGCCAGAGGAAGCAGGATCTCCCAGTGGCCACACATTTTAATTCCACGTCCCATTCCCATATGTCAATCCATTGCCTCCCCTACTGTCGAGATGAAGCCACACTCAATTTGGAGGAATAACACCTTATGTTCTGTCTGGGTAGCCTCCAACCTGATGGTATGAACATTGATTTCTCTAACTTCCATTACTGCCCCTCCTCCCCTTCTTACCTCATCCTTAATTTTTTTCCCTCTCTTTCCCTCTCACAATAACTCCTTGCCTGTTCTCCATCTTCCTCTGGTGCTCCCCTCCCCCTTTCTTTCTTCCAAGGCCTTCCGTCCTATGATACTCCCCCTTCTCCAGCCTTATATCCCTTTTGCCAATCAACTTCCCAGTCCTTGGCTTCATCCCTCTCCCTCCTGTCTTCTCCTATCATTCCAGGTCTCCCCGTCCCCTTCTCAAATCTCTTACTATCTCTTTTTTCCGTTAGTCCTGACGAAGGGTCTCGACCTGAAACGTCGACTGTACTTCTTCCTGTATGCCTGGCCTGCTGCGTTCCACCAGCATTTTTTGGGTGTTGCTTGAATTTACAGCATCTGCAGATGTTCTCGTGTTTAAAGTATGGAAGGGTAGGGTCCAAATGCAGGTGAATGGGATGAGTATAGATGTGCAAAGGTTTACCATGGACATGGTGGGTTGAAGGACCCTTTTACTGTGCTGTGTAGCTCTGCTGTTCTGTCACTCTTTGACGCAGGGGCAGGAGTGTGAGACAACTCAGTAGCATCTTGTGTCATGAAGGATCTATACAAAACCACAAGCTGAGCAGAGAACCTCAGACCCTGATATAGCATTGTAAGGAAACTAAGGTGTGTTGCAAATCACCAACAGGAGGGAGGTTTGGGACACATGAATGGGATCATGTCACATTATCGCTGCTTTAAGGATGTGTATTTTCACCTCAGATACTATTCTTGTGTTCTGGAAGGCTATATGGCAGCAAATAAATTGGAACCACAGAGACCTCTCTTGCCTGTTCGTTCCTAAATAACGAACTCCTTATCCTGAAACTGTACCCCCTAATTTGATATCTTGGAAACAAATAGTCTGATTATTGTGTCAAATGCTATTTTTCATCATCAAATTAATCTTGTATCCTAGTTTATAGAAACAGATACTAGGCAGGTATAATAATACAGCAGGAAATAATTTAAAAATTGCTTGATTATTAAGATCCTATATAACTAAACACAATTATGTTGTCAGTCTCCTGAATGCTTAGTCTGTCCAGGTAATGGAATTAGAAACACTATTGAACGTAAAATGTATTCATCCCAGCACATAACCATGCACAATGTGACCACAAATATCTAATCAACACACATCAAAGTTGCTGGTGAACGCAGCAGGCCAAGCAGCATCTGTAGGAAGAGGTGCAGTCGACGTTTCAGGCCGAGACTCTTCGTCAGGACTAACTGAAGGAAGAGTGAGTAAGGGATTTGAAAGTGGGAGGGGGAGGGGGAGATCCAAAATGATAGGAGAAGACAGGAGGGGGAGGGATGGAGCCAAGAGCTGGACAGGTGATAGGCAAAAGGGGATACGAGAGGATCATGGGACAGGAGGTCCGGGAAGAAAGACGGGGGGGGGGGGAACCCAGAGGATGGGCAAGAGGTATATTCAGAGGGACAGAGGGAGAAAAAGGAGAGTGAGAGAAAGAATGTGTGTATAAAAATAAGTAACAGATGGGGTACGAGGGGGAGGTGGGGCCTAATGGAAGTTAGAGAAGTCGATGTTCATGCCATCAGGTTGGAGGCTACCCAGACGGAATATAAGGTGTTGTTCCTCCAACCTGAGTGTGGCTTCATCTTTACAGTAGAGGAGGCCGTGGATAGACATGTCAGAATGGGAATGGAATGTGGAATTAAAATGTGTGGCCACTGGGAGATTCTGCTTTCTCTGGCGGACAGAGCATAGATGTTCAGCAAAGCGGTCTCCCAGTCTGCGTCGGGTCTCGCCAATATATAAAAGGCCACATCGGGAGCACCGGACGCAGTATATCACCCCAGTCGACTCACAGGTGAAGTGTTGCCGCACCTGGAAGGACCGTTTGGAGCCCTGAATGGTGGTAAGGGAGGAAGTGTAAGGGCATCTGTAGCACTTGTTCCGCTTACACGGATAAGTGCCAGGAGGGAGATCAGTGGGGAGGGATGGGGGGGAGGAATGGACAAGGGAGTTGTGTAGGGAGCAATCCCTGCGGAATGCAGAGGTGGGGGGAGGGAAAGATGTGCTTAGTGGTGGGATCCCGTTGGAGGTGGCAGAAGTTACGGAGAATAATATGTTGGACCCGGAGGCTGGTGGGGTGGTAGGTGAGGACCAGTGGAACCCTATTCCTAGTGGGGTGGCAGAAGGATGGAGTGAGAGCAGATGTATGTGAAATGGGGGAGATGCGTTTAAGAGCAGAGTTGCTAGTGGAGGAAGGGAAGCCCCTTTCTTTAAAAAAGGAAGACATCTCCCTCGTCCTAGAATGAAAAGCCTCATCCTGAGAGCAGATGCAGCGGAGACGGAGGAATTGCGAGAAGGGGATGGCGTTTTTGCAAGAGACAGGGTGAGAAGAGGAATAGTCCAGATAGCTGTGAGAGTCAGTAGGCTTATAGTAGACATCAGTGGGTAAGCTGTCCCCAGAGACAGAGACAGAAAGATCTAGAAAGGGGAGGGAGGTGTCGGAAATGGACCAGGTAAACTTGAGGGCAGGGTGAAAGTTGGAGGCAAAGTTAATAAAGTCAACGAGTTCTGCATGCATGCAGGAAGCAGCGCCAATGCAGTCGTCAATGTAGTGAAGGAAAAGTGTGGGACAGATACCAGAATAGGCACGGAACATAGATTGTTCCACAAACCCAACAAAAAGGCAGACATAGCTAGGACCCATACGGGTGCCCATAGCTACACCTTTAGTTTGGAGGAAGTGGGAGGAACCAAAGGAGAAATTATTAAGAGTAAGGACTAATTCCGCTAGACGGAGCAGAGTGGCGGTAGAGGGGAACTGATTAGGTCTGGAATCCAAAAAGAAGCGTAGAGCTTTGAGACCTTCCTGATGGGGTATGGAAGTATATAAGGACTGGACATCCATGGTGAAAATAAAGCGGTGGGGGCCAAGGAACTTAAAATCATCGAAAAGTTTAAGAGCGTGAGAAGTGTCACGAACATAGGTCGGAAGGGATTGAGCAAGGGGTGATAAAACAGTGTCGAGGTATGCAGAAATAAGTTCGGTGGGGCAGGAGCAAGCTGAGACAATAGGTCGGCCAGGACAGACAAATATCTAATGATCTTCTAGCTGGCTTTTGGCTCATTTCTATTTTTTCTCTTTCTTTACATCTGTTCTATAATAACTGGGATTCAGAACTGCTAATGTTAATAAATGGGATTGGATCAATGCATTTTGATGTTATGAAAGATTTTCATTGCCAATCTCATAATTTGTAAAGTAAAAGGATTGTCATGACATTGGTTACATTATAACAATTGTCACATGTAAATAAGACTAAAATTACAATGATATTGAATACTGTGAATAAACTTTAAAATACTTTGGAGTTCTATGCTCAAGGTGAATGTCAGAAAGTCATGATCGTAACTTTTTGAAGTGAACTTGTGTATACATCAAGATGGCTCTTGACGTGAGTTGGCAACAGCACATGACGAACGTCGAGCTCTATCACAACCCACTGATGCTCTGCACT
This sequence comes from Mobula birostris, assembly GCF_030028105.1. NCBI lineage: Eukaryota > Metazoa > Chordata > Chondrichthyes > Myliobatiformes > Myliobatidae > Mobula > Mobula birostris. Next base: position 18,293,083 of record NC_092378.1, read on the forward strand.
AAAATCAAGGCGAGAAGACTGCAACTAGCAGGGCACTGTCTATGCCACCCCAAGCTACCTGCCAGCCTAGTCATCATATGGGAGCCCAAGCACGGGAGGATGAACCCTGGGCTCCCTCCCAAGACTATGGTCAACATGCTCCCAGAAGGCAGCGGCGCAGCTAATGTAGATGAACTGAACACACTGATGAGGGAGAGGGAGAAGTGGAGAGTCCGTCATCGTGCCCAACGCCGGCACCCTAGGCCTGAGTCGACGTAGTAGTAGTGTGTAAACTATAAATGAATTATGTCATTTTCTGATCTATGCAATTAATACTGCAGATACAAATTCTTTCAGATTGCAGTCTCCAGTCTCCCAGACACCATCCACATCCCCCTACCACCAGACCTCCATACCTTCTTCTGTCACCACTTTATCACCACTGTGCTTTCTTCTACAGAAACATGATGATATCCAGCCAACACAGCTGTCCAGGTGTTTGAGGCACAGAAGCCTCCAAACCACAACAAGGTTGTGGCCCGCTTGGAGGTTCTTAATGTTAATCTGGAATATTTTCATTTCAGCTCAAATGTATATGAACAGTCTATAAATGAAATATTTTTTGGTTGGATAAATACTGACATAGTTAACACCATTTCTTGTGATATTTTGCAAAAATTATTTTATAGTTTCTTCTAAATATGAAGATATCTTTTTTTATTACTATCTTCTACAATAATTAGCAATTCTACAGCGGAAGAAAGATTTTTGACTGGTGATTATTATGGATTTCTCATTTTATGAATGTTATTGATTATAAATATTGTTATCTGAATCAGAAGGGCTTGAGATTCTCTGTTGATGGGGCTTCACCATGGATGTTGTGTCCCAGCTGTACACGTGATATGCAGGCTGATACTCAAGTCAGGGCAGTACAATATGGAGAGAAAGCTGGGGCCCATGCAGCAAGCTCTCCCTCCATAGAGTTGATGAATCCAAATGGATGGCAGAGACTGGCAAAGTTTGGCACCAGTGGCATCGCAGGAGTTGCCAGTCAGCATTGAAATCAACGTAGGACTGCTTTTGGACCTCCAGCTCCAGATTTTTCCCGGTGTTTACACCTGAAGCCTTCCCCATGAGTGGGTATAGCCGCAAGGCAATGGAGGCTTGAGATCAGAGTTTTCTTTCTCCTAGTTGAGCTGCCAACCATGACTGATGAGCTCCTTCTGCCCGAAATGACTGGTTTGAAGGTGCCTGTGATCCACATTTGCCCTTTCTTCTGTTCATAGAAACAGTTTTGCTGGGCTTCATAGCTAAGCCACATGTGAAGGCCAGGAGCTTTACTTGGTTGTTAGAGGCTGCTTGAGACTTATTCTATTGGGAGCATTTAATAGGTAGTGGGCGCTTCGCTCCATTACCATCCCCAGCTATAACAGCTTTAAGGAACCAGAGGACTTTTAATAAAACATATCTATGAAAACATAAACCAGTTGGAATATTACTTTATAATATAAAAAGTAAGTTGAATTATTCCTTCATACATGTGCAGTGCAATTAATGTTAACTTAAACAACTTCAGCATTGTGTCAAGGAACAGCAAAGGACTGAATTTTGCCAGGTCTTGCCCTGGACACGAATCAGTTTCTGCTGTGTTCACACACCCACACCTACTGAGCATGGAAGACCTCATCAGAGCTGGTGTCCATTGCAAGATGGTGACCAGACCCTCGACAGTTTGATGAACTTCTCCTGGAATGCCACTGACAACCTGTGACAGAAGGTAAAGCCGGGGATGTGGCATTGCCTTCTGTAAAATGTTGAACTTTAAATATCTTTGATTTACAAAACTATTAAAATTAAAGAACATAATTAAAAATAATATTTTACTTAAATATAACATTTAAAACACTTAAAAATAACTAATATAAAATTAAAACAACATCATTTATTTGTCTCCTGGTAATCTGGTTCAGAATCTCCGGTGTCAAATCAGTGAGATTCATACTGTACAAGGACAGAACCGATGGAGGATCTGAGGGGTAATTTCTCAACTAAAAAGAAGAAAATTCTACCAAGACTGGGTTCTGCCATGGCCACCATGGGGATTCTACAGCAGCGGTCCCCAACCACCGGGCCGCAAAGCATGTGCAACCGGGCCACGAGGAAACGATATGAGTCAGCAGCACCTTTCCTCAATCTCTGTCACGCACTGTTAAACTTGAACATAGGGTTGCCAACTGTCCCGTATTTGCCAGGACATCCCATATATTGGGCTAGATTGGTTTGTCCCATACGGGACCGCCCTTGTTCCGTATTCCCCTCCGCTAAGGTATAGCGTTCCTATGAAACCTTTCGTGCCGAAATGGCGTAAAGCGAAGAAGCAATTACCATTAATTTATATTTGAAAAATTTTTGAGCGTTCCCAGACCAAAAAAATAACCTAACAAATCATACCAAATAACACATAAAACTGAAAATAAATAACACTAACATGTAGTAAACGCAGGAATGATATGATAAATACACAGCCTATATAAAGTAGAAATAATGTATGCACAGTATAGTCGGGAAGATGAAGGCAAAACTGATTTGTGGGGAAGAAATTGGCATGTACATGTATGCGCACATTACATGCGCACGCCACGCATGGGCACACAGCTGCCCACACAAGCCTTCATGGTCATGGTAGTCTTTCCTGGGGTAAAGTGTCCCAGGATTTGACTGCCAGTTTTGTCCCTTATTTGAGAGTGAGAAAGTTGACAACCCTAACTGTAAAAGACATTGTGGTGAGTTTAACCCTACTTGAACACCACCACCCCCCCCCCCCCCCCCAATGGCCGGTCCACAAGAATATTGTCAATATTAAACTGGTCCACGGTGCAATCAAGGTTGAGGACCCCTGTCCTACAGAACTGAGCCCCCAGGAATATGTCAAAAAATCCCAGACTCACAGTGCCTCTGTTTGAATGGCTGAAAGCTATCAGTTCTGTTCAGGACCACTGGCCAGAGTGAGTCATCAACACAAGAAAATCTGCAACACGCACAAAATGCCGGAGGAACTCAGCAGGCCAGGCAGCATCTATGGAGAAGAGTAAGCGGTCGATGTTTTGGGTCATGGCCCTTCATTAGAACTGATGAAGGGTCTCGGCCCGAAGCATCGACTGTTTACTCGTTTCCATAGATGCCACCTGGCCTGCTGAGTTCCTCCAGTGTTTTGTGTCTGCAGTCAGAGTAAGCTTGCTTTGGCCCATTATATCACAGTTTTAATGATTAGCTTTTTTTGTCATATGTACATCGAAAGATACAATGAAATGGACCATGCAAACACGAGGAATTCTGTAGATGCTGGAATTTCAAGCAACACACATCAAAGTTGCTGGTGAACTCAGCAGGCCAGGCAGCATCTCTAGGAAGAGGTACAGTCGACGTTTCAGGCCGAGACCGTTTGCTTTAATGACCAGCACAGTCCAAAGATGAGCTGAGGGCTACCTGCAGGTATTACCATGCTTCTGGTGTGAGCTCACAACTAAATAACCCTCATCTGTATACCTTTGGAATGTGGGAGGAAACCAGAGCACCCAGAGGAAACCCACACATTCGTAGGGAGAATGTACAAACTCCTTACAGACAGTGGCGGGAGTTGAACCCAATTTCTGCTTCTGATATAAAAGCAAAAATGTTGGACATACTTAATGGCTTGGTCAGCTTCTACAAAAATAGGTCATAGATATTGTTCAATATTACATCTACTCTTGACCTCACAATATACATCATTATGAACCTTATTGTCTACCTGCACTACACTTCCTTAGTAGCAGTAACATTATATAACATTCTGCATTCTGTTACAGCTTTCCCCTTGTACTAGCTGAAAATACTTCTATTTTCAAATTATATGTGTGGATGGCTTGCAAAAATAAGAGTATTTACTGTAACTTGGTACACTTGACAATAATAAACTAATATCATTAGTTTCTATAAATCAGGTCTCAAACAGTTGCAATTATATGGTTCCCCACACACTCTCTCGCACACTCACATTAATATCTCTCACGTTTCTCATGAGCCATCAACAAAACATAGCCATAGAGTCATAGAGAAGTACAGCACATAACAGGCCCTTTGGCCCATCTAGTTCCTGCCAAAACCATTTAAACTGCCTACTGCCATCGACCTGCACTGGGACCATAGCCCTCCATGCCCTAATCATGTATAATCACAGCAGAGAGGCAGCATTACCATTCATAGCTTTCAGATACCGATTCCCACCATACCCCGGCAAGAAATATGTGCAATATGCAATTTCAGATGGCATTCCCTGCAGGAAAAGAATGGCAAAAGAAGGATTAATGAAGTATCAATGGTGTTTCTACAAATAATCGCCAACAGTATCCAGAAGGTAAACATAACAGGCGGTGTCAGACATATTCATGCACAAGAAGTTAAAACGTGAACAGGAAGGAACAGATTGAACAGTAGACTTTCTTAAGAGACAAATAATGATGGAAAAGTGCCAGAAACAAAGTTTACTCTTTATTAGAATTGACATAAAAGTAACAAATATTGTGTAAGACAAGAGCAAAGACAATGAAAATGGGAGATGAGCGTCAAAGCCAATAGGAGTTCAAGTATTTTCTGTAATAGAAATTGTCAAGAACAGATGTTGAGGAAAGAAAACATGTGTGGTTCCTATCCAATTCTTAACAGAGAATATAATATCTGATTTACAGACATGTATTGATCTTTGCATAAAACATACTGCTCTTACAAATAAGGTGTCAAATTGAATCATGAGGATATACTTGTATCTCAGAATACAATGTGGCATAAATCAAACCTCACATGATTGGCTGGGCTAAGTTCTCATGAAAGTACTGTAAGTGCCACCTTGAGTCTTGAGATCTTTACTGAGTACAGCAGAGATTCTCTAGAATTTTTCAGGGAACTGAGTCGTTGACTATCGCAATAATCATGGACTGGAACTAGAAATCACGTATTTAGCAGATAGCTCTTGTCAGACAGTATAACAACAAAGCTGTAGAATTAGTACATCTTGAGTGCTTCCAAGATACTGAATAGTGATCAGAATACTATGCAATGTACTGTCACACACCAGCTAAACAATGAAGGAGAAGTCTATTCTGGTTGCAGTGTACTTCCAGAACTGATACATGCTCCAGTCAAATTTCACACTAATAGAGTCCCATTGTAAATGAGCATAAAACTGGTCAAAATGTAACTTTTGTTCAGTTGAAGATCTTTTTAAGATGGAAATAATCTTCCTATTTTAAAGCTGAAGTTCAGATGTACATAGCACTTTAAAATAGTTTTGTATCAGTAACAAATTAAGTGAGATGTATTCTATCATCCCATGCTAATATCACTGATGATAGGTTTTCCAGGGTTAGGTTCATTAAAATAATATCTGTGGGCACCCAGAATAACTCTCCCCCTGGAGTAAAAAGCAATGGAATTTGCTGCAGTTGGTCCTGCACATAGACAGATAATTACTCTCTAATAGCAAGAATAATGACAGAACTGTGCAAAAATCCCAAGAAAATATGGATGATATATTTAATGGCATAAACCATAATTTCCTCTTTCTTGTGCACTATTGTTGGTCTGAAATATCTAAAAAACTGCTTCCCACTTGTGCGGGCTTCTTGTCTACCCACAAAATCTACTCACATCTCATGTAGGTCACCAGGATGAATTACAGAGTTACTTTACTTCAGACTATTTACTTTAAAGTCAACTGAAATGAATTGGGAAGTATAATGTTAGTGTTTGTTCCAGAAGAATGTTTCAATGTCTCTATCAACCTAGAATTGTTAGTATTGATTTCAAAGTCAAGAAAGTGTAATTCTTTTAATCTAATCTCCTTTCTAAAAAGAAGTCTGAATCCATTCAAGCTGTGTCTCAGTTTAAACTGATGAGAATAGTGTGGTTAGTTATTAAAAGAGCTGATCACATGGGGCTGAGAGACAACAATTGTAATAAGTCTAATCCTAAGGGTAACTATAAACTGAGATGAAAGATTAGAGAATCTCAAACACATCAATATAGAAGAGCAAAGAAAATTATCAAAGGACTTCATTGAGTTATAAATAAGATGAACTTCGAACATTACTTCAGGAAAAGGCAAGCTAGCAGGACCAGTGAAAATAAATTTAATCTAGTAAAGAGCAAATATAAAACAGATACATGATGTATGAAAATTACTTCTTTACTCAAAGGGTGATACATGTTGGGAATTATCTACCAAGCAAAATAACAGAGATAAGGATTTTATAGTGATTCAAAATACAACTGCACTATAAGCTGTGGGAATTAGGGTGCAAGAAGGAGGACTCTGATTGGGTAAATGATGTATCCTCCATCTTGATTAAGGTTATGTTGTGAAATGGTAAGATTCAATCACATCAATCAAATGAAGCTAGCTGTGGTGTGGGGCATTCTATAGCCTATTATCACTTATGATTAATTTGACATTCTTTATAACTGCTTGTAATACTGGTTACTCTGGTGAGGGAATTAGGAGTTGGTGGGAAGTAAAAACGGAAGGAATCTGGACCTTCACCCTAATTCATTTCCCGCGACTCTACACTGCTTTTAAAAGAAACTTATTTGTGTGTAAGTAACCTGCTTGTCAGAATTAGATCAGATGGGTTGATAGCGAACACAGTATATAATATTATTGCAGGGTAGTGAGCAGCTTTCAGTTAAAATTAGACAATTTAAAAATTTATTTATTTATTTATTGAGCTACAGTGTGGAGTAGGCACTTCTGGCCCTTCAAGCCTTGCCACATGACAACCCTAGCCTAATCACGGCGCAATTAACAATGACCAATTAACCTACCAACCTAGTACATCTTCGGACTGTGGGAGGAAACCGGAGCACCCAGAGGAAACATGTTGTCACAGGGAGAGCACACAAAATTCCTTACAGGCAGCTGTAGAACACCTCAAGCACAGAGCTGAGGGCTTAGGAAAATCACCATGGAGGTGCTAGTGAGCTTGAAATGAATTTCATGGAGGACTTTAGATTTCTATCTGTTAGATTTTAAGAGAGACTCAACTGTTGGTGTCAATCTGGAAAACATTTAATGGGACAGTTTTTGCACTGAAGGATCTCAAATGGGAAGAGACGAAGAAAGAAAATCGCCGCCTATGGGGTAAAGGATATGAGAGTCTGTCTATGAATTCACCTTGACTTGGAGATGTTAATCAGTCCCTAATGAACAGACAGTGGGGAGGACAAAAGGTATTTCAAAAAAATTTGTGCCACTTTCTTTGTGAATCATCATGACATTGCCATACATTTTTAAGTTCACCTATAGGTCGTGAGCTAACATAGTCAGCATTTGTAGAACAAAGGGATCTGGGAATACAGGCACATAATTCTCTGAAAGTGGCATCACAGGCAGATAGAGTTTGGCACATTGGCCTTCATAAATTACATGCATTGAGTACAGAAAATAGGATGTTATGTTGAAGCTGTATAAGACATTGGTGAGGCATAATCTGCAGTTTTGGTCACCTACTTACAGGAAATATGTTAACAAGTTGGCAAGAGTGCAGAGAAAATTTACAAGGATGTTGCCGGGTCTGAACGATCTGGATTACAAGGAAAAGTTGAATAGGTTAGGACTGTATTCTCTAGAACATAGAAGACTGAGAGGAAATTTGATAGAAATATACAAAATTATGAGGTGTAAAGCTAGGATGAAGGCAAGCAGGAATTTTCCACTGAGGTTGGGTGGGACTACAACCAGAGATCATGTGCTCAGGGTGAAAGGTGAGAAGTTTAAAGGGAACATGAGGGAAAACTTCTTCGTTCAGAAGGTCATGAGAGTGTGGAATGAATTGCCACCACAAGTGGTCCATGGGAGCTTTGTTTCAACACTTAAGAGAAGTTTGGATAGGTACATGGATAGTATGATAATGAAGGGCTGGTCCCGGTGCAGGTCAATGGGAGTAGGCAGTTTAAATGGTTTTTGGCATGGACTAGATGGGCCGAAGGGCCTGTTTCTGTGCTGTATTTCTCTATGACTCTATTCTTACCCTTCACTAATGGTGTGAGATGGTGGTAGTGAGCCACATTCCTGAATAACATGTTTTAAAGTTAATCACACAGCGCTGTTGAATAGAGTTTATATTTTTTTATAATAATGATACTGGTACAGACATATGTGACCAATTCAGGGCAGTGTGTGTTGTGGAAGGAAAGCTGGAGTAGGTAGTACTGCCCTTTTCATTGCAGATCGCAAAAGTTGCATATTTGATATTCAGAAGAATGAGAGGAGATCTTATAGAAATATATAAAATTATGAAAGGGACAGATAAGATAAAGGCAGGAAAGTTGTTTCTGCTGGTAGGCGAGACAAGAATTAGGGGACAATAGCCTCAAGATTTGGGGGAGTAGATTTAGGACAGAGATGAGGAGGAACTTCTTTTCCTAGGGAGTGGTGAGTCTGTGGAATTCTGTGCCTGGTGAATCATTGGAGGCTACCTCAGTAAATATATTTAAGACAAGTTGGATAGATTTTTGCATAGTAGGGGAATTAAGGGTTATGGGAAAAAGGCAGGTAGGTGAGTCGATGGCCAGATCAGTCATGATCTTATTAAATGGCAAAGTAGGATTGACAGGCTAGATGGCCTACTCCTGCTACTATTTCTTATGTTCTATGGACTGTCAGATGGTACACAGGGCAGCCATACTGTACCAGGGAGTGAATATTCATAATGGTGAATAGAATGCTCCTAAGTGGACCACTTCATGGCTGATGCTGTCAAATTCCTTTAATGTAATTGTTGTACTATGAACAAAGTCACTGGAGAGACACTGAAGCTGGTGGATACAGAAGTCTTCACTCAGCAAACCAAGCAGCAGGCATCATACTGGAGCCACTCTTGGAAGAAGAGGTCTCGCTGATCCAATATTACATGATATTTTTATATGTTAAAGATAAGGATATTGGCAGGATAATCTAATCTACAATGCTTCCTTTGAATTACATATAATTTTCAAACACCTCCATCTTCACACCGACACTCCAGACACCCCAGATGAATATTAATCCCCACTGACTTGGGGCTGCATTTATGCATGTGCAGACATCTCAGGTCAAATAGAGTGCTTCTTTGTTTGCAATCAACCCAAGTCTGCAGCTCCAAGAACACCATTACTCTGGGCTGCATTTTAAACTCAATCTATAAACCACGTTCAGATGTGAAGACTGGTTGCTGCTGAAATTAGTATTTTCTATATACCATAACTCCAGAATATGCCCAACAGTAAATAGATCTGCACTCATCCAGGCAAGTGAAATGTATTTCTGGTTTGTACATTGTACATAGGACAGACTTTATGCCATCAATATCAAAGTCAATCTTATTTAACTATAGACCCCCTACATACGTGGCTAATGCAGTTACATTTCTGGGTTATAACTATTCCCAGGATATTGAAGGGAACAATTCAATGTCAAGGACAATTACCTGGAGCCTCTCTTGTTGGGAATTTAGATGGCATTACATTTATTTGCCACTGGCAGCATCAGTATGAATGTTCTTGTGGTCTTAAGGCAAATGAGCATGAACTGCATCATTATCTGATATAAATCTGATTAAGAACTGGCCAATTATCAGCTCGTTCTGACCTTCAGTATGGAGAGGCGGGGAGGTGAATAGTCAGCAGGTTATAGATTTTTCAGCAACTATCCTGAGAAGCTCAGAAAGCATTACGTGAAGCAGAGATAACTATTCTCCAGCCAGGACAACTATTTTCCTTTGTGATTAATTGATCTCAGCCTATGGCAATTTCCTCTCTGTTTCCCATTTAACTAAGGCTTTGCGTTCCATCTTCAGTCTAGAGTTGGCTTGACATCAGCCTCACCCTCCTTCTGGAATGACTCACTTTTGTCCATGTTTGGATTAGGACTTCAATAAAAATTGGACATGAGTGTAACACAACCCAGCGCTGATGGCAAGCAGTTGGAAAGTGCCCGATGATTGCAATGCTAGCGACATTGTCCAACATTTGGAAGATGATTGCAAGTAGACTGAAAAGGCCCCATTTAGTTGGCTTGGACTTGTCTTTTGTGGATGGAGCATACCTGAGACATTTTTTTACTGTGTTGGACAGACACCAAAATGCTCGTCAGTCAGCTTTGAATGAGATGAAAAGGGAGAAGAGCAGGAGCAGGAATGTGAAGTAATCCCATGTATTGCCAGACGCCAATGATTCCTGGTCAGTTTTCAGAACTATGAAATGCTGCCACAGCAGAGCAGACTTGATAGGCTGGAGGGCCTAATTCAGCTCCTACATCTTATGGTCTTATTGGAGAATAGAGTTGAGAGGGAGGTGGATCAGTTATGATGAAATGGCGGGAGAAGGACTCAATGGACTGACCTACCTACTTCTTCTCCAATGTGTCATGGTCTTATGGTCTGACAAGCTGTTTGTTGAATGGAGCAATTACAAAAGAAATTCACTATCCTTCTACATCAACTGCTCGTCTGCATAGTCTTTCATACATATTTCCAACTAATTATGTCCACCCAGTGATCCAGCAATGCACTGATAGTCATCAAGAAGCAGATAAAGGAACTAGTTGACACATGCGATAGTAGTCAAAATCAATGAGTTACTAAAAATGGAAAAAACTGCTAATACCTAGCAGATTAGGGAGAATAGAAAACAGATTTAATATTTCAGCCCAATAACCTTTCAAAGTTTAAAGTTCAAAGTAACGTGCTAGTGAGGCCAGAACGAGGAAGGTTATACTGTTTTAAAATCCGCTTAAGGGACAGGTGGATGAAGGAGGGCATAAGATTTTTGGATCATTGAACTTTCTTCCAGGGAAGGAAGGACTTGCACAGAAAGGACGGTTTGCACTTGAACTGGAGAGGAATTAATATCCTAGCAGGAAGGCTCGTCAATGTTGCATGGCGGGGTTTAAATTCGAATTGCAGGGAGATGGGAACCAGGGTGAAAGAACAGTTGGCGGAGAGATTGTGGAGCAGGATGTCGTTAAGACCTCAGACAAAGTCAAGAACAAAAGGCTGAACAAGGTGCACCTGGTGTCCTATGCTGCATATACTTCAATACGAGGTATCATTGGAAAGGCAGATAATAGCGCTGAAGATGGGGTAATCAAATCACAAACAAGAGAAAATCTGTAGATGCTGGAAACCTGAGCAACACACACAAAATACTGGAGGAAATCAGCAGGCAGGCAGCATCTATGGAAAAAAGTACAGTTGACGTTTTGGGCCGAAATCCTTCGGCAAGACTTGGGGGAAAAAAGCACCCAAGGAGTAGATTTAAAAGGTGGGGGGAGGGGAGGGAGAAATGCCAGGCGATAGGTGAAACTTAGAGGGGGAGGGATGAAGCAAAGAGCCAGGAAGTTGATTGGTGAAAGAGACAGAAAGCTATAGAAGAAAGGGGTGTAGGAGCACCAGAAGGAGGGATGGACGGGCAAGGAGATAACATGAGAGAGGGACAAGGGGATGGGAAATGGTGAAGAGGGTGGGGGTGCAGGCATTACTGGAAGTTTGAGAAATCGATGTTCATGCCATCAGGTTGGAGGCTACCCAAACGGAATATAAGGTGTTGTTCCTCCAGCCTAGGTGTGGACATGGATGGATAAATTGGAATGGGAATTGGAAGTGGAATTAAAATGGGTGGCCACTGGGAGATCCCTCTTGTTCTGATGGATGGAGTGTAGATGCTCAGCGAAGCGGTCTCCAATGTCTCACCGAAATACAGGAGGCCACATCGGGAGCACCAAACACAATATACGACCCAAACAGACTCACAGGTGAAGTGTCACCTCACCTGGAGGGACAGTTTGAGGCCCTAAATGGTAGTAAGGGAGGAGGTAAACAGGCAGGTGAAGCACCTGTTGCACTTGCAAGGATAAGTGCCAGGAGGGAGATCGGTGGGGAGGGGTGAACGGACAAGGGAATCACGTAGGGAGTGATCCCTGCAAAAGAACACTTCCCTTCCCTTTCTCAATCTCACAGACTCTATCTCCGGAGACAGTTTATCCACCGATGTCTATTATAAACCAACGGATTCTCACAGCAACCTGGACTATACCTCGCCTCACCCTGCTACTTGTAAAAACCGCCATCCCCTTCTCTCAATTCCTCCGTCTCCACTGTATCTGCTCTCAGGATGAGGCTTTTCATTCTCGAACAAAGGAGATGTCCTCCTTTTCAAAGAAAGGGGCTTCCCTTTCTCCACCGTCAATGCTGCCCTCAACTGCATCTCTTCCATTTCACACAGGTCTGCTCTCACCCCATCCTCCCGCCACCCTACTAGCGTAGGGTTCTTCTTGTCCTCACCTACCACCCCAGCAGCCTTCACGTCCAGCACATAATTCTCCGAAGCTTCCACCACCTCCAACTGGATCCCACTGCCAAACACATCTCCCCCCCCCAACTTACTGCTTTCCACAGGGATCACTTCCTACACGACTCCCTTGTCCATTCATCCCTCCCCACTGACCTCCCTCCTGGCACTTACCCTTGTAAGCGGAACAAGTGCTACACCTGCCCCTACACCTCCTCCCTCACTATTATTCAGGGCCCCAAACAGTCCTTCCAGGTGAGGCGACACTTCACCTGTGAGTCTGTTGGGCGTCATATACTGTGTTCGGTGCTCCCAGTGTGGCCTCTTGTATATTGGTGAGACACGATGTAGATAGGGAGACCGCTTCACCGAGCATCTACACTTCGTCTGCCAGAATAAGTGGGATCTCCTAGTGACCACCCATTTTAATCCCACTTCCCATTCCCATTCTGATATGTCCATCCCTGGCCTCATCCACTGTCGGGGTAAGACCACACTTAGGTTGGAGGAACAAAACCTTATATTCCGTTTGGGTAGTCTCCAACCTTATGGCATGAAAATTGATTTCACACATTTCCAGTAGTGCCTCCATCTCCCACCCCCCTCACCATTTCCCATCACCCTGTCCCTCTCTCATGGTGTCTCCTTGCCTGCCCATCGCCTCCCTCTGATGCTTCTCCCCCTACCTTCCTTCTTTCTTCCATGGCCTTCTGTCTCTTTCACCAGTCAACTGCCTAGCTCTTTGCTTCATCCCTCCCCCTCCAAGTTTCACCTATCACCTGGTGTTTCTCTCTCCCTCCCCCCACCTTTCAAATCTACTCCTCACTTTTTTTTTCTCCAGTCCTGCTGAAGGGCTTTGGCCTGAAATATCAGCTGTACTTTTTTCCTGCTGTTCCTCCAGCATTTTGTGTGTGTTTCTGAAGATGAGGTAACTGGTTTACAAACAGAGGTGATGTATACTGAAGAGAGGCTGTTGATAGGGCAAAATCGCACTCAACAGGATGAGCTGCAATGCAAAGGTGGATAAAATTCAAAAGGATGAATACAGGACTGGTGGTGTTATATTTGAATGCACGCAGTATATAGAGTCAGGTGGATAAATTTGCAGCACAGTTGCAGATTAGCAGGTATGATGTGTAGACATCACTAAATCATGGCTGAAAGAAGATGGGCAGACAAGGAGATACCATGAGAGAGGAACAGGCTGATGGGAAATGGCGAGGGGGGTAGATGGAGCTCAATGGCCAAGGATATATCTTGTAGGAAGACAGAGGGGATGTGTTGCTCTGTTGGTGAAAAATAAAATTAAATAATTAGGAAAGTTAACATAGGGTTGGAAGCTGATGAATCATTGTGGATAGAGCTAAGGAAATGCAAGGGCAAAAAGACCTTGATGAGAGTTATATACAGACCCCAAGACGGTAGTAAGGATGCGGTCTACAAATTACAATGGGAGATAGAAATTCCATTCCAAAATGGCAACGTTACAGTAGTCATGGGGGATTTCAATGTGTAAGTAGATTCAGAAAATCAAGTTGATGCCAGAATTCAGGAGAGAGAATTTCTAGAGTGCCTATGAATTTTTAGAGCAGCTTGTGGTTGAGCCCACACATTCTGGATTGGGTGTTGTGCAATGAACCAGAACTGATTAGAGAGCTTAAGGTAAAAGAACACTTAGGGGAAAGTGAACATAATATGATCAAAATCACCCTGAAATTTGATTAAAAAAAGCTAAAGTCAGATGTATCAGTATTAGAGTGCAGTAAATGAAACTACAGAGGCATGAGAGAGGAGTTAACCAAAACGATTGGAAAAGAACATTGGCAGGGATGATGGCAGAGCAGCAATGGCAGAATGAAGTTATAGAGTGCTTGGAGACACATGATAAAATAGGCCATAGTCAGCATGGTTTGCCTGACAAATCTGTTGGAATTCTTTGAAGAAATAACAGGCAAGATAGACAGAGGAGAATTGGCTGATGTTGTGTACTTGGATTTTCAAAAGGCCTTTGACAAGGTGACACACATGAGGCTGTTTAACAAGCTATGAGCCCATGGTATTACAGGAAAGATTCTAGCATGGGTAAAGCAGTGGCTGATTGGTAGGAGGCAAAGAGTGAGAATAAACAGAGACTTTTCTGGTTGGCTGCCAGTGGCTAGTGGTGTTCCATAGGGACCAATTCTTTTTACATTCTATGTCAATGATTTAGATGATGGAATTGATGGCTTTGTTGCAAAGTTTGCAGACAGTATGAAGATAGGTGGAGGAGCAGGTCGCTTTCAGGAAGTAGAGAGGCTACAGAATGACTTAGACAGTTTAAGAGAATGAAAAAGGAAATGGCCGATGGAATACAGTGTCAGGAAGTGTATGGTCACACACTTTGGTAGAAGAAATGAAAAGGTTGTCTATTTTCTAAATGGAGAAAAAATACAAAAAAACTGAGATGCAAAGGGACTTGGGAGTCTTAGTGCAGGATTTCCTAAAGGTTAATCTGCAAATTGGGTCTGTGATGAGGAAGGCAAATGCAATGTTAGCATTCATTTTAAGAGGACTAGAATATAAAAGCAGGGATGTAATGTTGAGACTTTATAAAGCACTAGTAAGTCTTCACTTGGAGTATTGTGAGCAGTTGTGGGTTTTTTATCTTAGAAAGGACGTGCTGAAACTGGAGAGGGTTCAAAGGAGTTTCACGAAAGTGATTTCAGGTTGAATGTCTTTCCACTTGAAGAGCATTTGATGGTTCTGGGCCTGTATTCACTAAAATTCAGATGAATGAGGGGTGACCTCTTTGAAACCTATCAAATGGTGAAAGGCCTTGATAAAGTGGATGTGAAGAGAATGCTTCCTATGGTGGGAGAGTCTAAGACCAGAGGACACCTCCTCAGAATAGAGGGATTTTATTTTTAGAATGGAGATGAGAAGTAACTTCTTAAACCAGAGATTGGTGAATCTGTGGAATTCTTAGCCACAGGCAGCTGTGGAGACCAAATCTTCATTTATATTTAAGGCAAAGGTTGATAGATTCTCGATTGGTCACGGCATGGAGAATAGATGGAAAAGACAGGAGATTGGGGCTGAGAAGAAAATTTGAT
Source organism: Mobula birostris (assembly GCF_030028105.1). NCBI lineage: Eukaryota > Metazoa > Chordata > Chondrichthyes > Myliobatiformes > Myliobatidae > Mobula > Mobula birostris. The sequence goes on from NC_092378.1 coordinate 18,308,517, forward strand.
CAGCCATGATGAAGTGGTGGAGCAGACTCAATTTGCCAAACGGCATAATTCTGCATCTATATCTTATGATCTTAATGTGTTATCAAAATACGTACATGTAGGTCACCATATACAACCCTGAGATTTATTTTCCTGCAGGCATACTCAGCAAATCTATAGAACAGTAACTATAACAGGATCAATGAAAGATCAACCAGAGTGCAGATGACAACAAACTGTGCAAATGCAAATATAAACAAAGAACAATAAATAACAAGAACATGATATAATGAGATAAAAAGTCCTTAAAGTAAGATCATTGGTTGTGGGGACATCTCAATGGATGGGCAAGTTAGTGTAGGTATTCCCCTTTGTTCAAGCCCCTGATGGATAGTATACATCCGGAGTAACATCTGGAGTTACTCTGGTTAGCGGACGGTTACCCTCCACGCCTCTCTGACGTAGTGGGGAACCGCGTACGAGGCAAGTTACAGCAGTGGTTTGCCATTGCCTCCTGCTGGATGAGTTTGCAAAGAGATCACCAGCTTGGAACTCAGCATGGATGGAAAGCATGCAGGGGAGCTGGCTGGATTCGAACTCGGGACCTTTCATCCCGAAGTCCGGCACTGATTCCACTACGCCACCAGCCGGGTCTTGTGGGATAGTAACTGTTCTTAAACCTGGTGGTGCATGTCCTGAGGCTCTTGTACCTTCTACCTGATGGCAGCAGTGAGAAAAGAGCATGGTCTAGGTGGAGGGGAATCTCTGATGATTGGGGGTAGTGTTTCCCTACGATAACGTTTCATGTCGATGTTCCCATTGGCTGGGAGGGCTTTATCCATTATGTACTGGGCTGAAAACTCTACCTTCGTAGGATTTCAAAGGCATTGGTGTTGCCATACCAGGCTGTTATGAAGCCAGTCAATAAACTCATCACTAGAGATTTATTGAAGTTTGTCAAAGTTATAGACGTCATGCTGATTCTTCATAGACTCTAAGAAGAAGAGGCACTGCCGTGCTTTCTTCACAATTTTATTTACTTGCTGGGTCCAGAACAGATCCTTTCAGCTACAATATCCACATTATTTTATTTTTGGAAGGTATCTTTGGAAGATATTACCAATCAATAATTTTTGATGATGTTACAAAAAATGACACTGAACTCTAACATTTGGACAAATACTGATAAGGTACTGATATGGATTCTCTTAGTCAAATAATTTTAACAGTAATCCCCTGATGTTTCTAACCTCTGACTTCAAACAAGATAAGATGCCTTGATCTGACTGCTGAGAAACTTTTAGTGAGGCACAAGAGACTGCAGATGTTGAAATCTGGAGCTACACACAATGCAGCAGGTCAAGCAGCTTTGGGGGGGGGCGCAGGGGGAAGAAAGTATCAAAACTCTGTTTCAGAGAATTTATTAGATTTTACCCTCTGGAATTCAGGTGAAGCTAACGCCAAAGCCAGCTTTGGTTGTCAGAGAATATTTGTTGGACTGGGTGGCTGGATTGGCTGTAGTGTGAGTGAAAAGAAGGATTACTGAAGCTCCCATTCCAACTTCTGTCCCTGGGGTCAGAATTAACTCTCTGGCCCCAGTGACAGAACTTTGTTATTGACCAGACTTGTGAAGATCAATGACTCACTACTGCAATGTAAGGCCAAGTTAACTCCTTTATGCCATACAATGAACTAGGCACATTGGCATCACTAATCTACATGGCCTTAATCGTATTCTCTCTGGAGAAGAGCACCTATAGCTCCAGAGCCTGTTCCTCTGTGTAGTAGACAATCCACACCATCTGCCAATGATTAGTCTAAATTTTTTTGATATTGTGGCAGACCTGTCAGTACAGGTAACCCCCAATCCCCCCAGCTTCCCACGTGTTAGGAGTTTGGTGTTTGTGCTCCAAGAGTGATTTTCTTTTTTGCACAGTAGTGTTATGTGTGTCCGTGTCAAGAAGCACGAGTTGAAAATGATTTACTGTTTATTTATTTACTTTTTTCACATAAATTCTGTAAGAGCAAGTTCATTCCCTATCTCAAACTTATAGGTTCTGAATCTTTAATTCATTAAGGGTGAAATTCTGTCACCTAAATGAGTATAATAGGAGAGGGAGAGGGTCACTGGAATTCACAAAGTTGTTGGAATAGTTCCCTTTTCCAATGAAGCGCTGTGTAGTTTTGCATCAGTGCCCAGCTGACCCTTGAGGAGGAAGGCACCACATCCCCCTCCTATCCTCAGAATGAAGCCTCCACTGTTTCCCTTGCCAGCTGTCTCCACTCATGCTCATTCTTAGGGTGTAAATCACAGTGAAAACCTAACTAACTGTCCAAAGCGTGTAGACAAAATGAGCATTTTTGAAGATACTTCCTCACATATCCTCAGCAGCAATCATTGTTGCCAAGGTCCTGGAAAACAAAAGACATCGGTATGAATTATATGGAGCAAAGTATAGATCTTGGCAATCAACACATGCAGGCTGCTCAATCACTGATGAAATAAAGTCAGCTGGTGCGTCAGAGATATTTTTAATTCCATCACCAGCCACCTGCGAGTTCTCTGCCTTGCTATCTCTGATTGCGAGGAACACAGATGTGCAATGTATCGAGATTGCTTTTTTCCTCCGCATCAATTCACTGCCTAATTTGCATCTCAAATTCTCTTCTTCTCCCTTGGGTTTTGCTACAAGCAGTTTTAAAAAAAAGGAAGATGCCTTCAGTAAGAATGAGAATGCATTTAATAAGAGTGACAAACAGATGGATGTCTCAGGTTTAGACTGATGGGCAGGGGTGGTGATGAAGTGTGCAGAAAGTGAAGCAGGGATGTTTCTGATGAGGGAGAGCGGAGTGATGTGATTGAATAAGCTTAACAGGCAGAGCGGGATTAAGAGGGGTTTGGGCAGTTGAGAGGCAACACAGCACGTAGGTGGATCAGCAAGTGTATTCCATCCTCCTGCCTGTTTAGCTCATTAAATTGGTTTCTTTAATCATTTTCAAATGTCGTTCTACAACTCACAGTCCCTTGGTGACACCAGAGCATTTCTTTCACTTCACTGGTTCCTACTCCTGACTGCACTCGGCTATGATTCAAGATCCACCACCTTTAGCTGCTCTCTCCTGATTCCTCCAACCCAACTTTCTGCATTGGACATTTACAGTGTGAACTCAGATCATATAATGTGGGTGTGCATCACATCCACCTGGACATACACACATTGTGGAAGAAAGACCTGAATGGAAAGTTCTAATCAAATGTATGTTGGAGAATACATGCGCAGTCCCCAATTCTGCCATTAAGTAAGGCCATTGCCGATCCTGCTAAAGTTACCAGTTTTAGAATAATAAGCAAGGTTTGTGGGTGAATATTATGTTTTGGTCCCTTTAAATAAGTAAAGCTGAGAGCACTACAGCACAGAAACAGGCCCTTCGGCCATCCAACCCATGCTGATCCATTCTTATGCCTAGTCACATCACCCACACAATTGACAAGTCGTTGGCAGCTATCATGGTCAGCGATTTTAATATTAATGTCTTTCCTTCCTTTTCCCTTCTGTCTGGAATTGCTGTAAGTCTGTCAAACAATATTTTTTTTCTAATTAGAATGAGAAAATGATTGCATATTGAAGGATTGCACCTTATCCATCATACACACCACTGGCTACTACAGGTGCTAAATGGTTTCACCCCCTGGTCCTTCCTCTATGGCCTTGCAAATGTTTTTCTTCTTCAGCATTCATTTATCTTCCCCTTTATTTTATGTGTGAACTCTATTCCTGGATCCTTCCTGAAAGTGGGTAACCTCTTGCTATTCACTCTGATCCCACATCATTTTGTTTTCTTGTTTAAAATCCCCACTAAGAGTTCTCTTCAGATCCTTGAATCTGTCCTTGAAACTATACCCTCATTTTGTCAACTATTCTCATTGACCTTTCCTGGGCCCCTTTTGATTCCCTTACATCCCTGCTATAATGTGGCAAACAGAATTGAACACTATACTCTACTTGAAGCTGGACTAATGTCTTTATAAATGTTCAACGTGTCTTATCTGCTTTTATACTATGCCTCTACTGGTTTCATCAAAATTTGCATATGCTTTATTGACCATTTTCTTGACCTTTCCTGCCACTTCCAATGATTTATGCACACATATCAATGAAGTCCTTCTGTTCCTCAAAATAGTATCCTGTGATGTATCTTGTCTTTCCTCATCCTTCCTCCCAAAAGGCATCGCCTCTCATTTCTCTGCATTACATTTTATCTGCTATGTGAGTTCCTATGCACCAGCCTGTCTATATCCTGCTGTAATCTGTCACTATCGTCCTCAGCTTAATACTGTTGATTTTTGTGTCATCAACACACTCAGGCTTGCATCCCCAGACCTAAGTCATAAGCATAAATGAAAAAAAAACAATGGTCCCAACATCGATCACTAGGGAATGCTGCTATTCACCTTTCTTCACTATGAAAAACAACCAATCAATTTGACCCTCGGGAAATAACATTGCCAGTATACTTTATTGGATGCTTGATGTAAAAATAGGCCTTTGATACATTCTAATATATTCTAATATTAAGAAATTTAATATTCTCTACGTATCAAGTGAACTTTTTTTTTACTTTAACTTCAAAACAAAATGTTAAACATTGTGACCATCTTCACAACAAAACTGAAGAATTTAATTTCTGAGCGCAAACACGAGGAAATCTGCAGATGCTGGAATTTCAAGCAACACACATAAAAGTTGCCGGTGTACGCAGCAGGCCAGACAGCATCTATATGAAGAGGTACAGTCGACGTTTCGGGCCGAGACCCTTCGTCAAGCCTGGCTGCCTGGCCTGCTGCATTCACCAGCAACTTTTATGTGGGTTGCATTTAATTTCTGAGGACTGTCATCATGCTAGAAGGTGCTACAGCACAATGTTATAGAGTGCATTATTGTTTCATGATTCAGTGTGAACAATTCTCCTAAAATTAAAAAAAAATCATTTTACAATTAATTAAAATGTAACATTATCACATTGATTTTAGCTGAATTTCAGTTCTAAAATGTGTATGATATATTTTGTGCCCCGTTGACTGATGAAGCTTTAAACGCATTTTATTGTGCAGGAGATGTCCAATGAATACATTATACATATTCTCAAAGTGGAATTAGTCATCTGAATGCTAGAAAAATCAAGAAAGAAGTGCCAATTAACCATTAAGGGTCACAGAAATGAACAATATTTGCTAGGGATATAGATATCAAAAGTTTTGGTCATAAGCCACAGAATGAAAATTAGCTTATTATAAAGGACATAATTAGCCTCTAATTGGACTTGCAGCCAATCCCTTTATTTACAGGCCCTAAAAACTGGCTATTTAATGGGCAACCATTGATTCAAGTGTCATTAGGGGTTAAAACAGGATTATGGGATGTGTTTAACGCTAGAGAAGATGAATTTACCTTGCATAAATTGGATATTAATATCAAAAAAAGTTATTTGTAGATCACCCAAAAGTCAATTCTCAAAGTCCCTGATTTAGCTTTTATGGTTGTTCCATGTTCTCCTTCATTGCTTCTGGTATCAGTAAATGTAGCTGTTCTTTATAGAACTCAGTTTGAAGGGCGGTTGCTGTAACTTCAGACGAGGAGATAAATAGGGATATCTGGATAAGTACGAGAGTGCTGTTTACATGCACACTTCTATCAGAGACCCAAGACGGCGAGGTCAAAGCAACATGGAAAATCAAATTACATATGGGCAAAAGATTCCAAAAGAGAGGTTAGCATATCAACTGACAAAGCCATCCCTGTAACATCTTGGAAGACTTTCTAAGAGAAAAGTGATGCAACTGGTTAATTCAGGCTAGTTCATGAAGGTGAGATTATTCCAGGTTTGGAAAACCCATTTCATAAGCGGCACTTAGGTCCAATGTAACACATGACATGTATTTCCAGAAATGTGCTCCGTTTCTCAGAAGGCTCCTCACCTGTAAATGTCATAGCTCAGACAGCAAACTGGACTAGTTATTGGAAGTGTCATTTGAATTGACTGATGTTGTGGGTAAATTGATGCAGTATTATACAAAGACTAAGCAAATTGAAATGGACTCAGAATGATCTAAAGTGATCTGATATCCTTGAGGCACACTCTGGCCAAGGCATCACTCTCAGTGATCCCATACTGTGATCACTGGTGGGTTGTTTCTCATCAGAATAGCCCTACGTTGTGAGTCACACATCAAATGTGGAATAAAAATAATTTTAAAGAAGATGAAATATATGGCGGAATACAAGCTATATGGAAAAATCATGTGATTTCTCCAGTACTGTAAATTATCCTACTTGCACTTTTTAATAGTGTCTCTAACTTGCATGCAGTTATATCTAGTAAGTTGTAACAATCTAAGTGTTTTTTAAAAAATCATGAAATATTCAAAAATCATGTATCAACAGTCAATTTTAACCATTTATCAATATTCCTTTGAAATGCCTCCATATGATATTACCCATGGCTGAGAAATATGGCTATACTACACCCTTTGTTAAGGTTCAAAATAGTTTCTTATATGAGGGGTGATTGATAAGTTTGTGGCCTAAGGTAGAAGGAGTCAATTTTAGAAAACCTAGCACATTGATTTTTCAACATGGTCCCCTCCTACATGTACACACTTAGTCCAGCAGTCATGGAGCATATGGATCCCTTCTTTTTCTTTAATTGAGTTTTCAAACTTGGTTACATGGAATAATAATATCTACCCTCCCCCCTCCCCTTAACCCTTCCCCCTGAAACATACCCCTACCTAAAAGAAAAGAAAGAAAAAGAAAGAAAAAAAAGAAAGAAAGACTGCCTGGATATTGGAAGGTCTCCTCATGCTCCATGGAATTCAAAATAAATTTAATATATTTATTCGTTTCTTTCCCCAAAGGACCAACATCTTTATCATCGGAGCACCTATATATACCATCCTATATTTTGTAAATAAGGGTGCCAAATATTCAAAAATGTACCATATTTATCTCTTAAATTATAAGTAAATTTTTCAAGTGGAATACAGCTAAAAATGTCATTATTCCAACGATCCATACTTAAATACGAATCTGATTTCCAAGTAACTGCAATAGCCTTCTTGGCTACTGCCAATGCAAGTTTTATAATTTCTTTCTGGTATTTATTTAATTTAAGTTTCAGTTTTATCCCTTCAATGTCACCTAATAAAAATAATATAGGGTTATGTGGAAGTTGAGTTCCAGTAATTTGTTCCAATAAAACTCTTAAACTTATCCAAAAAGGTTGAATTTTGGAACAGGACCAAGTAGAATGTAAAAAACTACCAATTTCTTGATTACACCAAAAACATTGATCAGATAAGTTTGAATTTAATCTATTTATTTTTTTGTGGTGTAATATATAATTGGTGTAAAAAATGTACTAATCTGAGTTGAACATTTATTGTGTTTGTCAAACTGTCAAGACAAAGTCTTGACCAATTTGTTTCATCAATATTAATACTCAAATCCGTTTCCCATTTTTGTCTTGACTTGTGGATTCCTTGTTTAAGTGTCTGTTTTTGAATCAGATTATACATAAAAGAAATAAATTTTTAAATTTTTCCTTTTTGAATTAAAGTTTCAATTTCATTAGGTTTCTGCAAAAACATTGTTTGACCCAGTTTATCTCTTAAGTAAGCCCTTGATTGAAGGTAACAAACGAAAGTGTTATTTGATACTTTATATTTATTCTTTAATTGTTCAAATGACATCAACATACCTCCTTCATAACAGTCTCCTATACATCTAATCCCTTTTTGGTACCAATTATATAAAAGTTGATTATCCATTGTAAAAGGAATAAGTCTGATTTGAATCAAAGGTCTCCTTGTTAATAAAGATTTATTTATTTCATCATCAACATTTATCTTATTCCATAGATCAATCAAATGTTTTAGTATAGGAGATTCTTTTTTTTCCCGTAGCCATTTAGATTCCCATTTATATATAAAATCTTCCGGTGTATTTTCTCCTATCTTATCTAATTCTATTCTAATCCATGCCGGTTTTCGTTCATCAAAAAAAGATGCAATAAATCTGAGTTGATTTGCTTTATAATAATTCTTAAAATTTGGAAGTTGTAACCCACCTAACTCAAATTTCCATGTCAATTTTTCCAACGATATTCTTGACATCTTACCTTTCCAAAGAAATTTCCTCACACATTTATTTAACCCTTGAAAAAATTTCTGTGGCAGTTGTATTGGTAGTGTTTGAAATAAATACTGTAATCTATGGATCCCTTCTTTGTAGAAGTCGGCATCCTGGACCTCCAGATAGTGGTCCACAGCAGGGGTGATTGATAAGTTTGTGGCTTAAAGTAGAAGGAGATGAGTTTTTAACTTCAAACTTTCTGCATAATCACTCAAAGAGTTGAACTGCATGTGCATGTAACGAGAGCTGTATAACTCATCTCGTTCTACCTTAGGCCACGAACTTATCAATCACCCCTGCTGTGGACCACTAACTGGAGGTCCAAGATGCCGAGGATGTCCTGGAGCTTTTGGAAAGCATCAAGTTGGATAAGTCACTGGGGCTGGACAAGATGTACCCCAGGCTACTGTGGGAGATGAAAGAGGAGATTTCTGAGACTCTGGCGATGATCTTTGCATCATCAATGGGGACAGGAGAGGTTCTGGAGGATTAGAGGGTTGTGGGTATTGTTCCATTATTCAAGGAAGGGAGTAAATATAGCCCAGGAAATGATAGACCACATCAGTGGTTGGTAAATTGATGGAGAAGATCCTGAGAGGCAGGATTCATGAACATTTGGAGAAGCATAAAATGATTAGGAATAGTCAGCATGGCTTTATAAAAGGCAGGTCATTCCTTACGAACCTGATTGAATTTCTTGAGGATGTGACTGAACACATGGCTGAAGGTAGAGCAGTAGATGTAGTGTATCTGGATTTCAGCAAGGCATTTGACAAGGTACCCCATGCAAGGCTTATTGAGAAAGTAAGGAGGCATGGCATCCAAGGGGACATTGCTCTGTGGATCCAGAGCTGGCTTGCCCACAGAAGGCAAAGAGTGGTTGTAGACAGGTCATATTCTTCATGGAGGTCGGTCACCAGTGGTGTGCCTCAGGGATCTGTTCTGGGACCCCTACTCTTCGTGATTTTTATGGATGAAGAAATGGAGGGATGGGTTAGTAAATTTGCTGATGACACAAAGGTTGGAGGTGTTGTGGATAGTGTGGAGGGTGATCAGAGGTTACAGCGGGACATTGATAGGATGCAAAACTGGGCTGAGAAGTGGCAGATGGAGTTCAACCTAGGTAAGTGTGAGGTGGTTCATTTTGGTAGGTCAAATATGATGACAGAATATAGTATTAATGGTAAGACTCTTGACAGTGTGAAGGATCAGAGGGATCTTGGGTTCCGAGTCCATAGGACACTCAAAGTTACTGAGCAGGTTGTCTCTCTGGTTAAGAAAGCATACGGTGCATTGACCTTCATCAATTGTGGGATTAAGTTTAGGAGCCGAGAGGTAATGTTGCAGACTCCACTTGGAGTACTGTGCTCAGTTCTGGTCGCTTGACTATAGGAAGGATGTGGAAACCATAGAAATAGTGCAGAGGAGATTTACACAGATGTTGCCTGGATTGGGGAGCATGCCTAATGAGAATAGTTTGAGTGAACTCTGCCTTTTCTCCTTGGAGCGATGGAGGATGAGAGGTGACCTGACAGAGGTGTATAAGATGCTGAGAGGCATTGATCGTATGGGTAGTCAAAGGCTTTTTTTCCAGGCTGAAAACGGCTAGCACATGAGGACACAGTCTTAAGGTGCTTAGAAGTAGATACAAAGAAGATGTTAGGGGTAAGTTTTTTATGCAGAGAGTGGTGAATGCGTGGGATGGGCTGCCGGCGAAGGTGGTGGGGGCGGATATGATAGGGTCTTTTCAGGTACTCCTGGAGCTCAGAAAAATAAAGTGCTGTGGGTAACCCTAGGTAATTTCTAAGGTAAGGACATGTTCGGCACAGATTTGTGGGCCGAAGGGCCTGTATTGTGCTGTAGGTTTTCTATGTTTCTAAATGCTTTCAACTCCCTTATCATTTGAATCATTGTATTCCCTTGTAATCCCTTCATCATTGATCAGTGTATTTTGAATTAATAATTCTTAAGCATAAAATTTAGTTTCAACATATTTCACCTAGGATAATTCAAGTGCAAATGAGTGCCAGTACTGCAAACTCTCACATTTCCATAATGCCCCAATGTGGTCATTGTGGGTTTCTGTGCTAAACTGGAAAGGCACTGACATCACATTTGTCCTTGAAGGGGGTGATGACAGCAAAGGATTTGTCCCTTGATCTCCAGGCTTCAACATGAAGATACCTCATCCTCTCCTTTTCTCTATTCCTTATGTTTGGAATTTCTGTTGCCTCTCATTTTACTAGCTTTTGATAGCTGGTGGAATTTAGTCCACTTGTACCAGGTGAAGGGAAATGAACTAAAGCAAATTCATAAACACAGGAGATTTTGCAGATGCTGGAAATCCGGAGCAGCACACACAAAATTCTGGAGGAACTCAGCAGGTCAGCAGCATCTATGGAAATGAGTTAACAGTCAATGTTTTGGTCTGAGACCCTTGTTCAGGACTGAAAAGGAGCAGGCAAGATGCCAGAATAAAAATGTAACCCTTGTCCATTTGTCCTTCCCTACTAATGCACATATTCCTGCAAGTGACAGAAATGGTGCACCTGCCCATTTACCTCCTCCTTCCAGATCCCCAAACAGACACACTTCACCTATGAATCTTCTGGGGTTGTCTATTGTATACAGTGCTCCTAAACTAGTGTCTCCACACTAGTCAGACCTGATGTAAATTGGGGGACCAGTTAGTTGAGCTCCTCCACTCTATCCACCAAAAGCCGAACTTGCTGGTGGCCAACAATTTTAATTCCTATTCCCATTCCTGTTTTGACATGGTGGTCCATGGCCTCCTCTTTTGCTCCAATGAGGCAAAATTCAGGATGGAGGAGCAACACATATTCCATCTAGGTGGCTTCCAACCTGATGGCATGAACATAAATTTCTCTTTCCAGCAATTTTTTTCTTTTCCCTTTTCCTCCCCACTCTGGCCTTTTAGCTCTTCACCTCACCTGCCTATCACCTCTACTGGTGCCACTCCTTCCTCCCTTTCTTCCCTGGTCCACTCTCCTCTCCTGTCAGATTCCTATTTTTTCCAGCCCTTACCCTTTCCCACCGACCTGACTTCACCTACCACCTTCTAGCTATCTTCCTTCCCCTCCCTGCCCAACTTTTGATTCTGGAGTCTTTCCTTTTCCCTTGCAGTCCTAAAGAAGGGCTTGGGCCCAAAACTTCAACTGTTTATTCATTTCCATAGTTGCTGCCTGACTTTCTGAGTTCCTCCACCATTTTGTGTGCAGTGCAAATTCATGTTTTGATGTTTGTGCTACACAATATCAATCAAAGACAAGATTGCTAATAAATATACTGGATTGAAAAATATTTCAGGAATTACTAGCCAAGCAAAACAATAGTTTCAACAATACACAACTGCAGAAATATTTCAAGTGGATGCCATGTACTGTGGTCAATAGAAAGGCAGGCTTTTAGAACAGTTATAATTGGAATTATGTTCACTGTAACAAACTCTCTATTCACGATTGATTGAACAATACAAAGCAGAGATTAAAATGAATACAACATTCCCAAAGAGCAAAAGTGACTTTCAGGAAGTATTATTGGTATATTTCTGTAAAAATATAAAAATGACTCTTATTGAGATCTGTTCAGTTCACAGCTTTACAACAAACGAATTTATATAAAGAGAATGAGACTTTGGATTTTATTTGACTTCTGTTGCTTTGAGAAATGGATGGAAATGAAACTCTATCTGTCGATAATGTTAGTCAAAGTAATGGTCTGTTTGCCAAAGATCATGGTTTGCCTTGTGATATCTTCCTTGAAATAATAATCAACGTGAGAAAGTTATAGACTTTCTTTCTCTGCTTTAGATAACAGTTTTATTGATACATATAATGGTGCTTGTAGTTTATAATATAGATTAAGTCCAAATTGTTGATGTGGCTATATTTATTAAAATGCTAGATTTTTGCCACTGCACATTTGGAACACTTCTATCTAGGAGGAGATGGAAAATAATTCACCCTGTTAAAATGTGGTATAGCTGTTCCTTTTCATGCCTTGTGGTGCATTTGGTGGTATTTTTGTTGTTTCCATCGCATTTGACTGTTTATTTTTATGAGGCCAAGTTGCTAGCTTGATGCTCAACCCAGCACGGATGGAAAGCGTGCAAGGATCCAGCCGGATTTGAACTTGGGACCACTCGCCTCGAAGTCCGGCGCTGATGGCACTCCAAAATGCGGTGTATTAAATGTATTTTCTAATTGGTTTGCAACACATTTCAAGGAAGTAAATAGCAGGAACACTGAATGAAAAGGAGTTTTCAAAGCGGAATTCTGCCAAAGCGAATATAAAACAAATAAATGCAAAAAGAATGTTGTTATTAATAGAAGTTATTTAGAAGTTTGCAGAAGCCAAACAAATATATCCAAATAATACACAAGATGCTGGTGGAACGCTTCCGGCCAGACAGCATCCATAGGAAGAAGCACAGTCGACGTTTCGGGCTGAGACCCTTCGTCAGGACTAACTGAAGGAAGAGATAGTAAGAGATTTGAAAGTGGGAGGGGGAGAGGGAGACCTGAAATGATAGGAGAAGACAGGAAGGAGAGGGATGGAGCTAAGAGCTGGAAAGTTGATTGGCAAAAGGGATACAAGGCTGGAGAAGGGAGAGGATCATGGGATGGGAGGCCCAGGGAGAAAGAAAGGGGGAGGGGAGCATCAGAGGAAGATGGAGAGCAGGCAAGGAGTTATTGTGAGAGGGACGGAGGGAGAAAAAGGAGAGAGAGAGAGAAAAAAAAGGGGGAAATAAATAAATAAATACATACGTACATACATACATACATACATACATACATACATAAATAAGGGATGGGGTAAGAAAGGGCATTAATGGAAGTTAGAGAAGTCAATGTTCATGCCATCAGGTTGGAGGCTACCCAGACGGAAGATGAGGTGTTGTTCCTCCAACCTGAGTGTGGCATTTTTGTGTGTTGCTTGAATTTCCAGCATCTGCAGATTTCCTCGTGTTTGCACATCCAAATATTGATTCCTCAAAGTCATTGCTACTCTCTAGGAGTGCTATGTACTTGCTATTCTATGCCATCCAATCAATCAATTGTACACGGAGAATCTATAAAATTGACCACAATTCAAATGTTTTAAATTGGTCCTAAATTAAAACTAACTTTGCTTTAACTTCTGTTCAGAATTATTTTTGAGTGAACATGTGGTATATTTGTGTGTAAATCAACTGAGTGTATATTTAATATTATTATTTGTTTGACCAGTTCATGTGTTAGTTTGTATAATGTACAAGACTTTATCTGGAGCATCCCAGTGTCTTTCCAGCATCACATGATTGGTTGAAAGACCAGAGGTAAAGGAAAAGTACATAGTTAATGGTAGGATCTTTAGCAGTGCTGATATACAGAGGGATTTGGGGTGCAAGCCCATAGCTTCCTAATAGTGGCTGCTCAGGTTGATAGGGAAGTAAAGAAAGTGTATGGCATGCTTGCTTTTATTAGTTGAGACACTGAGTCACCAACCTCCTACAAGCATCACAAGATTAGTTGTCAGCCCATCTCTAAACAGACCACCTCTGAACACACATACAGTACTGAGAAGGCCCCTCTGGTCAACAGCTGTCCATGAAATCTTTATTTGAAGTATTTTCAGATCATCAGATGTTGGTGGTACTCATCAAAGGATACCAAGAACTCTTATGTTCAAGAAAGACAGGAAAGCACTGAATGTTTGAATTCCCAGGTGTATCATTCCCTTGATGATTGTTTTGACACTAACAAGCCAAAACGAGAAGAGATAAAGATGCAGATAGTGTCAATCACCTTTAAAAAAGGCAAGTGCTGTGGCATTGTCTGCAGTGCTAAGGGAAAACTGAGTAGAAAAATTAAACATAAGAGACTGAAAAAAATTCACTTTTTTAGACAGGATGGGGGACAAAATGGGGAACAAAAGGTGTGGTCAGACAAGCTTCAATCAAGCAGATGAGTCTTTCACCACCTCCACAAAAAGGATGGAAATCTTTCTGATGAATGATATTCTGAGGTACAAGATCACTTTGACACCACAGTAGTAAAAGAGTGTTGGAAGGTAATTTTACTAATAGAGATAGGCTCCGAAGCACATCGGATTCTCAATAAACTGAAAGCTCAATAGAAAGCCAAAGGCGTTCCTTTCACAAAGCAGCAGAGAAGAGGATTAGAACTCTAACATAGAGAGATCCAAAATGGTAGCAATTTATAAAACTGATGTCCAATCAGAAAATGGGAGAAATAGTGACTGTTTTGTATTTGTGTTGTTAGGCTTTTCCCAAATCATGACCTTAGAGAGTTTTAAACTATGCCCCGTCGGTTAGTCATACGTTGCTTGAATGATGCACAGACCCAGTCTAAGCTATTGGGTACAAAGATCTTCACATTTAATCTGGTCTGAAAGTGGGCAACTTTGATAGAAGTGAAAAATCTGTTCAGATACAAAAGTCAGCACGGTAAACAAAAGTAAAAACAACCAGCAGTGAAATTCAGTGCCAAAAAAGTGTGTACTGTTGGTGACAAGAACACTTCCTTCTGATGTAGTGGCACCATTCTCCATGGGGTTGTTCCGTTAAGGAGATAAATGGTTCTTCACAACAGAAGAAAGGATACAAAGTAACAGCATGAAGTTCCAAACACAGAGATCAACATAACAAGAGCTGAGATGCTAAAGTAGGTGGGAGAACTTTGGCTCAACAATGGAAAGATAGAAGTTAGGAAGCTGGTATCTAAGACAGACTTTATTTATTTCAGAGACAGGAACTGAAATAAATAGAAATGGAATAGAAATACAGAAACCTATCCAAGGCAATTGGTGAAAAAAAGGTATTTATATTAATATTAAAATGGATGTACAAATTAAATGTATAGCACCATACTGGGAAGTATATAGGATGGGGGTATTTTTGCATGATTTGCTACTTCCTTTAACTTTTATTTATTTATTGATTGATTGATTGATTGAGATACAGTATGGAATTGACCCTTTCAAGCTGTGCCGCCCAGTGACTCCCAATTTAACCCTAGCCTCGGCGACTATTTACAATGACCAAGTTGACCTACCAATCGGCACGGCTTTGGACTTTGGGAGTAAATCAGAGTACCTGGAGGAAACTCATGTGGTGATGGGGGAGAAAGTACAGGTGGTGGTGGGAACTGAACCTGGGCCACTGGTACTGTAAAGCACTGTTTCAACCACTACCGCGCTGCCCCAACACCACCATGTACTTCAGTGCCGTGGTTTGAAATTATGGCAATGAGTAGTGCACATTGTGTCTGCAAATGAGTGGTGAGAGGTGGATAGATGTTGGACTGGTTAATCTGGCCTTTTAAAGTCATGGTCTGATCAACGGCTATTTCCTGATGTGGAGTCTAGATGTTCCATTAAGGACAAAAAAAGTTAGTGAGCTATTTGGATCATAAGCCACATTCTGTTGCAAGATCCACTGAGGTGACATTCTAAGAGAACAGGATGAATGCAACATATGGATATATTGATGGCCAATAAGTTGGATTTGAAAGGATGTATTCTAGATTCACCTGTATATTCTAAAATCATGTCTAGCAATGTTTCCAAACAAATGTGGTGAAGATTTCCAAACAAATCTTCAAAGATACATAAAATGGAATCAGTGAATATAAGGTACATACGCATCAAACCTGTTACCAAACCAACATGAGCATTATCCTTTAAAGAACCGAATGGAAGAAGACTTGGCCAATGAAAAATCACAATTGTCATAGCACCCAGGCTGAAGGAGATAGTCAGATTATGTAATGACTATTGAATGATTCTCAGTCCAGCAGTCAGTGATGAGAGAAATCAATTGCTGGCACACAGGAGTGATGTTACAACAACAACCTTACACTCAACGTCAGTAAGATGAAGAAATTGATTCTCTTACTTTCTCCTCATAATCTCTGCTGCTGTAGCGAAGCAAAGTTCTATCAACCTCTGCTTTAAATATACCCAATGACAAAGGCTCCACAACCCTCAGTGGCAATAAATTGCACAGATTCACCACCCTCCGGCTAAAGAAATGCCTCCTCACATCTGCTCCCAATGGTCCTAGACTCACTCACTATAGGGAGCATCTTCTTCAAGTCCACTCTACCTAGGCTGTTCAATATTTGATAGTTTCTTGGAGGTCCCTCCCTCATTCTTCTGAACTCCAGCCAGTGCAGGCCCAGACCCATCAAACAATCCTTATACGTTAACCCTTTCATTCCTGGAATTATTCTTGTGTACCTCCTTTGGACCCTGTCCAATAGCAGCACATCTTTTCTGAGATAAGGGACCTAAAACTGTTCTACTCTCCAATACTCTAAGTGCAGTCTGGCCAATGCCTTATAAAGCCACAGCACAACGTCATTGCATTTATATACTCGTCCTCTTGAACGGAATGCTGATAATGCAATTGCGTTTCTTGCCGCCGTCTTTAAGAACGCCCATCTATCAGGACATGCCCTCTTCTCATTATTACCAACAGGGAGGAAGTATAGGAGCACAAAGCCACACACTCAACATTTTAGAGGTTTCTTTCCTTCTGCCATCAGATTTCTGAATGGACATTGAAATCATGAGCACTACTTTTTTTTTGCACAACTTATTTAATTTAACTATTACTGTATATATATACAATTCCCTGCAGCCAAGGTCCTCATGGCAGGTTCATCACACACTTCCACCCAGTCAAATGTGCATGAAGAGAGTCAACAGTGACCTAATGGATGTGGTTTTATAATGCAAGCATCACTGCCCAAGCTATCAGGATGATCTGCTCATCATCTTGCTGTTGCAGAAGGTGATCTGAGCTGTTTTGGAGCAAGTGCTAAAGCATCTACAACGACATTATGAACATTTACACATTTCAAGAGCTCTACACCTGGAAGTTGTTTATCTCATCTGAAGGTAGTTGCTAATATATTGCAGCAGGTTAAGGACAAAGTCACTGTTCAATTCAATTTGAGTTTAATTACTATTCAACCATACATGAATACTCGTGAATACAGACAAGTGAGACAGAGTTACTCCGCGGCCAAGATGAAAAACACAGTACCAACAGTCACACACGGCACGAAGCACACATAGCATATATAAGATAAAAAGGTGCAGCCAAGCAATAAAATAGTCCAAACTTGAGCCATCCAATGCCCTAGAAGTCTGCAGATGACCTCAATAGAGCTTGTCTCCTGCCAAGCTGGCATTGGGGATAGTGGGCAACACTGCCTCCAGCCGGGATGCTGCACCACACTGCCCCCGGTGGAGCACACTGGCTCTGGCGCCTCTTTCCTGGCAGCTATAATCAGGTGACACTGCAGCTTGAGGTCTAGTCCTCACTATGGCCGAGGCCACGCATCCCCCCCCGCCCCCGCCAGCAACTGCCCCTATTCATTGCCAATAAATCAGCGAATACAACTTGTGGCATTCCACATTAGCAATATCCAAAAAGGTCTTGCAATCACAAGAAAAGCGACCAATACAGCCACTGGACTGTACACATCCCTCGACGCAGGTGGCAGCTCGATGCGCAGCTGCTTCATTTTCTCCGCCACTGATGGGATAGACCTGCAGTATGTTAAGTTTTTAATGTATAGCAGGATCTTGCAATCATTAAAAATACATTTAAATATGTCAGTACCACATTTTGTTGATCCCGTGGAAACTACAACAGAACGCACCGCCATCTTACCCGAGAAAAGCTGAAGCCCAAGAAGCTGGAGACTGTAAAAAGAGGATGATTCTTTTCCAGAAACAAAAGATTGACCAAAGGATAGTGGGAGAAGAATAGAGAGAGGAGAATGAGGGGAAAAAGCAAGAGTGAGATTGAGCGAGGAGTAAGTGGAATTTGTACCTATGCAGAAAGAGAGATACTTGGGGAGAAGCAATAAGAAAATTGGGATTAAGTGGATGGAAGGAGGAAGTGTTGAGGGGAGAGAGAACAAGGAGAGAGGATTCAGAAAAGAAGAGATTGATGGAAAGGCTGAGGAGGGAAAGGGTGATGGGAGAGTGGAAGGGAGGACAAGGAGAGGAAAAAGAGAGGGAAGAAGAAGGAAGAAAGGGAGTGATCATGGTTGGATGTGGGAAGGAGGGTGATCAGAAGTTAACATGATAAGGGTGCTAAACTGTGAAGTTCACAATCAAAGCTGATTTGATAGGTCAGAGGTTAAAAGAATAACATGGCTTCTGATTGCTGTAAAGTAATATTGTTTACATGAGTAAGTATAGGTAATGATGATGTTAAACTTAAGTGATTTATTACATTAGTTCATCATCCTAGCCACTGGTTAACAATAGGTGGAAAAATCATTAGCTACTGTATATTACAGGAAGATAATGAATATTAATATTGTTTTATCGGAGAGGTTAAGAAGGAGTAGATAAGGAAATCTTGTCTCAGAAAAGTAGCTTTAGAGTAAACATCATTCATGAACAGGCCTTTCAAGAGGATTTATCAGCATATTCTTTATGGCATGTGACTTTGATGCAGCCTAATTAAGGTATATGAAAGATTGTAATTTCCCACAGTGTTTTGGAAAGTTTGTTAGATATGGAAGCGGAAAAGTGGCTCTCTCTTTGTTACACGGTATTGTTCATTCAGATGATTCATTAATGTCATCCATTCCATTTGTCCAACATCAAGCACTTCTTGCTAATGCTGAAATGTTCTTCTGTATCATCATATATCTTTAGTTTACTTGAAGTGTGCTGTTGTGATTTAGAGAAAAGGGAAAAAGAATGGTTCACAGGAAGAGGCAAAGGAGGGCCACTTACTGCCAACAGATGTTTTTGATGCTCCGGAAGGAAGAATTTCATTTAGCTGGACACAGGTGTAGTGATATAAAAATGTTCAGCTATACAGTAACTCAATAGGCAAAATTCTCACCTTTGAAGTTTGGGGCTACAAGTCTCACTCCAGAGATTTGGAATTCAAAAGTGTAAGCCAGCAATCCAATGTATTCCTTGAGGGAGCTTTGCAGCATTGGGGATATAACCTTTCAGACAAAATATTAAATCAAGAACCCACCTGCATTCTCAGGCGCATAGCTCAAAGAAGAGTGGGTAAGCTATCTCTGTAGGTCTGACCAATATATTCCCCAATTACCTTTCTATTGCTATGATTTCTGCATCACACAGTGACTGCATTTTAAAACACGTTCCATTTACTCTAAAATGCATTGGGACATGTTGAGGTATTGAAAGATGAAATATAAATTCAAATCATTCATTGCTACTCTTTTGTTATGAAAAATGTTCTAGTGTGGATCTCGCAGTAGATAAATCATAATCTCTTCTGAATAATTGCATAATTATACTTAACAATGGAACCTTTTTTAATTACAACATCAGAAAAAAAGTTGTCATGTCACTCAGGACATCTAACTTCAAAGTTCAAAGCACATTTATTATCATAGAATGCATAAATTATACAACCTTGAGATTTGTCTCCTCACAGGCAGTCACAAAACAAGAAACCCAAAAGAACCCAATAAAAAAAAGGCTACCGAACACTCAGTGCGCAGAAAGAGGGGAAAAAAAAACATCTTGTGCAAACAATCAAAGCAAGCAGCAACATTCAGAATGAAAGTGAGTCCAAAGGCACGAATCGCAGAGCCGCTGGAGCAGACCCACAGGCTCCGCCTCAGTTCCTCACACAGCAGAACTCACAGACATGAAGCCTGGAGCAGGCCCTAACCTAAGCCTCAACGCAGCGGAGAGCAGAGCAAACATCATGGAAGAGTGAGCAGAACCGGCCCAACCCTCGTCTTTGGTCCCAGACCCGGCCCTTTCAATCTATGTGGCCTGGTATTTAAATTGTCCAGACACCGGGTCATTCCCCGCACTAGGGCCCGAGCCTATCGCATCGGTACACTCGTGAGTCTGACCCCTGCTGCCACGTTTCAGCCCGGACCCGACCTTTCCAATTCAACCTGGCACTTGGATCAATCAGACCTTGCTCTTGGTTTAGGTGGATGGGCTCTGACTTTTCTGTGCTCTGCACACCCTGACTCTGACTCAACCTCACTCAGACCGCTTCTCCTCTGACGTGCCTCGACCTCGCTCCGACTTTGGATTGCACCCATACGCCTTGACTCTTGAGTCAGCCTTGCCTTTGATTTCCCCTTCATTGTTTGTGGCGATTGCTTACCACAAATATCCACAGAAAAAGCGTTATTAATAAAGTGTTCAGTTGTACTTCTTGATTTATTAACCGCCAGTAAGCTATCACTTGCCTTCGGTATCGGCATCTTCTGCAGCTTCATGAAATCTTCCAGCTGACCACTTACAACTGAATTTTAGCATTCTCAACTACCTATTCTTTGTCTTACTACCAGGAAAATCTGTTCAGCCATTCCTCCGTTATCTTCTGTATCCATTTCCTCCATATAACTTATACACGCTCCCATCTTGGTCATTATTCTTGGTAAATCTACTATCTACTGAGAAGATTTAACCATTGCTGCTACAAGCAGTTTATGTCATCTAACGGAGCCATAACATGCTCCATTTTCCTACTTAGAATTATCCACACATCCAAACTTTCAAAGGACCTCCTCCTCATTCAACTTGGATGCCATGTCTTTCTTTAGCCATGTTGCTGGCTATATTGAAACAACGAAGCATTTTTGTTTTGAAGATTTTTCAGCTTTGTGTGAGGGGGTGTGCAATTTATGATGATGTAGATATAGCGGAATTGCATTTTTATTGCTGATGGAATCTTGGAAGATTTGTAAGCAAATGTTCTCTCCTTCATCCTTGAGTGGGCCTACCCCCTCCCAAGTTATTCTCTTGCTCTAGATGGATGTATAGAACATTTTGGGGTTCTCTTTAATCCTGCTTACCAAGGACATTTTATGGCCCCTTCTGGATTTCCCTTCCTGAGTTCCCGTCTGGCTTCCTTTTCCTTCTTGACTAAATTCATCATCTTTCTCGACATACAAGATTCTCTTACCTTGCATCTTGTCCTTTCTCCTGACAGGAACATATCTGTGCTGTGCTCTGTGCAGCTGGTCTTTAAACATCCTCCACATGTCAGATCCGTATTTGCCCAAAAATAGCTGTTCCCAGTGAACTTTCCCTAGTTCCTGCCTAATGCTCCCGTAATTTGCTCTGCTCCAATTTTATATACTCCTACAAAGTCCATGCTTATCCTCATCTTTAGCTATTTTAAATCTTAAGGAGTTGTGGTCACTGTTCCCTAATTGGTCACCCGCTGAAAGGTTGGTCACCTGCCCTGGATCATTACCCAACAGCTGGTCCAGTACAGACTCTCCTCTTGTTGGACTATCTACATATTGATTTAAGAATCCTTCCTGGATGCTTCTGAAAAATTCTGCCCCATCTGAGCCTCTTTCACTAAGAAGGTCCTAATTTATATTAGGGAAGTTGATTTCCCCCAGGACAACAACCCTATTGTTTTAATACTTTTCCTTAATTTGACTGTGTCTCTGTTCTTCAATGTCCCAGTAACTTTTGGGGGTGGGTGGGTCAGTAGTAAAATCCCATCAGAGAAATCACACACATCCTATTTTTGAGTTCTACCCATATGGATTCAGTGGATGAGCTCTCCATTAACTCTACACTGAGTGCAGCTGTGATATTGTCCCTGATTAGTAGTGCAACTCTCCCTCCATCTTTTACCTCCGACTCTTTCTTTTCTAAAACATCAAAACCAAGACATTCCTGTTCCTCTCTCAACTGCCTCTGTAATGACTACTATTCCACTATTGCATAGTTCCGTGTACTGATCCATACTCTGTTTAATTCCTTACCCATAATACTCCTAGCATTAAAATACACACACTTCAAAATAACAACGCATTGTATGTATTACTATTATTATCCCTGTAAAACACCACTAGTCCAGGATCTCCAACAAAAATAAGTTCTGTTGATCATTGTTCACTGTCTTCCCTTGGCAAGCCAATTCCGAATCCAAGTAGACAACTCACTGTGGATATCATGCTGGATGAGCCTACCATGATGGATCTGGGCAAACACCTTACTAAAATCCATGTAGACACAGCTCTACTCTCACCAATCATCTTGGTTACCAACTCAAAAAACTCAAACAAATTAGGAAGATGTGACTTGCTCCACATAAATAAATACATCCGTTAGTCTTGCAAGACCATGGATCTGTGCCTGGAAAGCCTTCACTCTCCAGGGCGCAGGCCTGGGCAAGGTTGTATGAAGACCAGCAGAAGCCCATGCTGCAAGTCTCCCCTCTCCACGACACTAGTGTTCTCCAAGGGAAAGGCATTAGGGGACCCATACAGCTTGGCACCAGCTTCGTCACAGAGCAATGTATGATTAAGTGCCTTGCTCAAGGAAACAACACATATTGCCTTGGATGGTGCTCGAACTCACAACCTTCAGGTCGCTAGTCCGATGCTTTAACCATTTGGCCACTTGCTCCACATAAAGTGATGCTCACTGTTCCTAATTAAACCATGGTTCTCTAAATGGTCATAAATCCTATCCCTAGAGATGCTCTCCAATAACTACTCTACCACTGAAGTGAGAGTCAACGATCTGTAGTTACCAGGATTATCCCTACTTCCCTTCTTAAACAATGAAACAACATTAGCTACTAGCTAATCTTCTATGATCATGCCTGTAGCCAGAGCAGACATGAAGATCTTGGTCAAATCCCCAGCAATCTCATCACTTGCTTCTCTCAGTAACTTGGGGTCTATCCAGTCAAGCCCTAGGGACTTACCTACCTTAATATGGCTAATGTACTTAACTAATTAATATTACATTTATCTTCAATGAAATTACATAACGACATAGTAGAGTAGAAATTATGGTCAATGATGGATATCAGTAGACTTGTGTCTTTTGATAGAGACTTTAACTCTGCTTATAACATATGGCAGAACACAGAAGAAGCTTTCTTTAAAATGAATTTGCTTCTCAGTTGAATATTGTGTACTATGTGTGACAGTCCAGATGGTGAACATAAAAAATTTCTTCATCAAATTTAGTTTTGTTAAGCCAAGTTTCTAAAAGATACGAGGCACAAAAAATGCACCAATGAGAATTAAAATCACAATCACTGTTTGAAGAATTCAGCCGAAGATGGCTCTGCCAAAGCTGAGCAGCAACTTACTGGAGTTCCCAAAGCAAGAAATCCAACTAAATACTTAATTAGTAACACTTTCTTTCTGTAAAAGGTATGGTAAATGATCACCACAAACACTGAAAGGTGTGAAGGTGAGGTTGAGTCAAAGGACGAAGCGTGCGGGTGCGAGACAAAGTTGGAGATAGAAAGAGGTAAAGGCATGTTTGAGGAGAGATTGGAGCAAGGTGGAGATATGTGTGAGATGGAGTCGAGGCGTACAAAATGGAGAAAAGTCAGAGCGGAGGAGGTTTAGGCCCATCCACCCAAAGCGAGAGCGAGGTCTGATCGATCAAAGTGGCAGGCCAATTAGAAAGGTTAGGTTCAGGCCGGAACGTGGCGGTGGGTGCCAGGCCCAGAGCATATCGAAGCCACAGGGCCTGGTTTCTAGTGCAAGGAACAACCTGATGTTTGGACAATTTAAACACAGGTAGATTGAAAAGGCAGGACGTCAGGGTCAGAGGCGAGGGTTGAGCTGATTCTGCTCATTGCTTCATGACATGTACTCTGCTCTTCAATGCACTGAGGCTTGGGCTGTGAGGCCTGCTCTGACTGCTCCAGTCTTCGCTTGTGAGGCCTGCCCTGACTGCTCCAGTCTTCGTGTCTGCAGGCTCCGCGACATTTCCCCTCCTATGTGATGAACTGAGGCTGAGGCTGTGGGCCTGCTCTGGCAGCTTCAGTCTTCATTTGTGAGGGCTCACTTTCATTCTAAATGCTACTTGCTTACTTTTATTGTTTGCATGATGTGTTTTATTTTGCTCTCTTCACATTGGATGTTTGTCTTTTTTTTATGGTTCTTTTGGGTTTCTTGCTTTGTGGCTGCCAGTAAGGAGACAAATCTCAAGGTTGCATAATGTATACATACTTTGATAATAAATGTACTTTGAATTTTGAACTTTACTATTACAGTATTATTTGATATTTGGTTTGTACAGTTTGTGCAGCATCAGAGCTGTGTGTCAGACACTGGGGTCCCACAGGAGACTGTATTGGTTCTCTTCCTGTTTACTCTGTATACCTTGGACTTTAGATACAACACTAAGTCACGTCATCTGCAGAAATTCTCTGATGACTCAGCAATAGTTGGGTGTATAATGGGAGGACGCAAGAACGATACCCTGTGGAGGACTTTGTCAAATGGTGCAAGCTGAATCATCTGCAGCTCAATATCAGTAAGCCAAGGGAGATGGTGATGGACTTTAAGAGGACCAATCGTATACTGCTCCCTTTTACTACTGACGATGAGGACATGGATGTGGTGAGGACCTACAAGTAGCTGAGGGTGCACCTGGATGACAGATGCATGGAGCACCAACACAGAGGCTGTGTTCAAGAAGGGCCAGAGTCACTTCTACTTCCTGAGGAGACTGAGGTCCTTTGGAATATGCAGGCCTCTCCTTCACATGTTCCACCAGTCCGTTGTCACCAGTACAATCTTTTACGTGGTGGTGTGCTGGGGCAATGGCATCAACACGGGTAATGCCAACAGGCTGGCTTTGTTATAGAAGTCGAACTGGACACACTGGAGGCTGTGGTAGAACAAAGGACCCTCCGGAAAATCCTGGCAATTCTGGGCAAAGTTTCTTACCCTCTGCATGCCTCCTTGGCTGAACAGAGGAGCACTTCTAGTTACAGACTAAGACAACAGCGTTCCTCCAAAGAGCACCATATAAGTTCATTTTTACCCTCTGCCATTAGGCTCTGAAATGAGTCAACCTATACCCAGGGAGTGATGATCCCCTCCTGTTAGACTGTTTGAGGTAACTTTTTTTTAATTCTTTCTTACTTCTCTTCTAATATTTGTATATCTGTGCACTTGTAATGCTACTGTGACACTGTAATTTCCTTTGGGATCAATAAAGTATCTATCTATCTTGTACTTGTTTCAATATAAATCAGCAAAAATGAAATTGGAATCCCTGGCCCATAATAACCTCATTTTCACCAACTTGATGTGGGGGTTCAACTGGAAATTAAAGGGAGCGGAGGACAGTCACTGGAGCTTTCTGACCAATTTTTCATTGCTGATGATCCAGTTGTTGATAGTGTAGTTGTCCGTAGGGTTTTCGTAGCAAGATACAGAAGCAAGATACTGCGGCTGCCCAGGTTTGAACCCAGTCAGATTTGAACTCAGGACCACCTGCCTTGAAGTCTAGTGCTCATGCCACTACACCACCAGCTGGCCCAATAGGTGACTGCCAACGCTTAATATTGGTTTCTGTTGTAAATCTTGTCATGCTGTTTGTATATGAGCTTTACAGGGTTAACTAAATCTCATTTGTATATAGAAGATATCAAGGATATTTTCAGAAGGGAAGTGTGTTACTCAGCTTGTCCTGACTCCTGATGCTATCCCTCAGTATTAGTAAAATAATATTGAAACCTCTGCAGATGAGTAGAGAACAATTTCATTAGGAAAAAAAATACCAGTGGGTGTTTAATAGCCCAAGGCAAATTTTAGTATCTTGACAAGAGAATTTTTGATTATTATTTTTGAAATGTATTATTGATTAACTAATAAAATAAAGAAAACACGGGATGTTAAAGGCCATTCTGCAGACATTAAGTATGTCCAGTGACAGATTAAATTCCATCCAACCATGAACGCTTTTTGAGACATTTGAATTCTTGTGAGGGAAAGTCTTCACAAGGATTAATCACTGCTGTTTCCAAGTTAGCCGTTGATGTATCAAAGTTCCTTAAATGTTTTGGAGATTTATCTGGTGAGTAACTGAACCTAACACAATAAAAATCTAGATTCAAGTGGCTCATCTGAGATGGTAATTGGGCAATACATTTGGGAAGGAACAAAGATGTGTTAGGTTTCCTGATCATTCAGCAAGGAAATACCTGCATCTAATAAAGACATGACTGGCTTTGATTTTCCCATTTACATACACAGCATGGTCCAGGCATGAATTATGTACTCTTGTCAAGTGTAATGACCTTTGACAGTTGAACCAGAGTCATGAAGAGGGAAAGGAGGAGAGAAAGTGGGAAGAAAAGACTAATAACAAGAAGGACGAGGATAGGATAGTGAAGGAAAGCATCATGAGTTATTCACTTTACGCTAACAACTCTCACGATTCTCACTTTCTTAGACAAAAATTCAGGATGTCATCTAAAGCAATAAATAATAAAGCAGTATAAATTATGCAGGTGCAAAAAAAAATCCCAATACATCTCCTTCGCTGGAGAGAAAGAACTAAACCCACATTGTAATCATTGTACCACTCTGATCAAATGTCATTCAGCCGAGTAGCTCCACATACAATTTCAAAGGCTTTCTTTTCGCCTGCATGCTTGGAATTGCTGAATAATGAATGGACCCATAATAACAAAAGCAAAAGAAAACCCTGTAGATGTTAAAATCTAAAATAAGACCAGAATATGCTGGAAATACTCAGCAGATCAAGCAATACCTGTTGGGGGGGAGAACCTGTGTCAGTGTTTGAGTTGATGACCCTGATAATTCTGAAGAAGGGTCATCAACCTGTGTTTTATTAACTCGATTGAGCATAATTATTTAAACAGCCAAAGAGAAAATGCAAGGAAAATAATAAAAATTAAAATACTGTAACTTTCATATATAATTCCCCTTTTTAATGTTAATTTTCAAGTATATCTTCAGCAGCTGAAAATTACTTTGCATTTGAGTGTCCCAAAGAAGTAAGAACAGCTCTGCAGATGAAAACTCAAACTAGCTCAAGCTTACCATAGATTTACCATAGAAACTACAGCACAGAAACAGGCCTTTTGACCCTTCTTGGCTGTGCCGAACCATTTTCTGCCTAGCCCCACTGATCTGCACACGGACCATATCCCTCCATACACCTCCCATCTATGTATCTGTCCAATTTATTCTTAAATGTTAAAAAAGAACCCACATTTACCACCTCGTCTGGCAGCTCATTCCATACTCCCACCACTCTCTGTGTGAAGAAGCCCCCCCTAATGTTCCCTTTAAACTTTTCCCCCCTCACCCTTAAGCCATGTCCTCTGGTTTTTTTCTCCCCTTGCCTCAGTTGGATACAATAATAGTATAAAAATAAGAATTCATTTAGATTTCTCTTACTATATGCATCTCTGGTCTATTATTAAGAAGGAAACATAGCAGAAAATAGTGGGAATGCTCAGCAGGCCTGGTAGCATCTGTGGAGAGAGAGTAAGAGCTAACATTCCAATTGGTTGCCACAGTATTATTCCAAAGGGACTGAAATACAACTGGTGATTTAAATCAATAAAGCAAAAACGTTAATGGGGTCATCTTTGTTACAGTTTATCTCTAGATGCATATTCCAGTTCTATACAATTCTACACTGAGGCACTTGTATCAAATCCACGTACAGCAGTTGGCCACATTTGCTACAAAGAGGCACATCACCATCACTGCATTGCTTCCCTCCTTCAATTATGAAATTTTAATAAAAGCCCAGGAATAGATAGAGATAGAGAAATATGATTTAGTATTATGAAGATAACCAGAGGAGGAACTGAATATGGAAAACACCTTTTTAGAATGACTTCTTTACTTCACTGACAGACCAGGATCAATAGGAAAATTCAAGACAAGGCACTAGTCCTTTCTCCTTCAAGACCCATCAGAATCCTTTCTCTGGTTCAGTACTTAGTCCACAAATATCATTTGGTATCATCTAATGATCTGACATCATCCACAGTTGTAGGCCCCTGTTCATGGTAGAATGTTCATTGACATCTAGAGGGGTCTCCAACCTGAGATCCATGAATCCCTTGCTTAATGGTATTGGTCCATGCCATAAAGAAGATTGGATTCTAGAGGGAAGTTTATTACCTAGAATATAGAATATAGAACGTAGAACATAGAACATAGAACATAGAATAGGAGAGCACAGTATAGGCCCTTCAGCCCACAATGTTGTGCCGACCTTTAAACCCTGCCTCCCCACCTTATATTCCTCCATATACCTGTCTCTTAAACTTCACTAGTGTATCTGCCTCCACCACTGACTCAGGCAGTGCATTCCAGTCACCATCCGCTCTCTGAGTAAAAAACCTTCCTCTAATAACCCCTTTGAACTTCCCACAGCTCATCTTAAAGCCATGTCCTCTTGTATTGAGCAGTGGTGCCCCGGGGAAGAGGCACTGGCTGTCCACTCTTATCTATTCCTCTTACTATCTTGTACACCTCTATCATGTCTCCTCTCATCCTCCTTCTCTCCAAAGAGTAAAGCCCTAGCTCCCTTAATCTCTGATCATGATGCATTCTCTCTAAACTAGGCAGCATCCTGGTAAATCCCTCTGTACCCTTTCCAATGCTTCCACATCCTTCCTATAGTGAGGCGACCAGAACTGGATACAGTACTCAAAGTGCGGACTATCCAGAGTTTTATAGAGCTTTATCATTACCTCGCGACTCTTAAACTCTATCCCTTGACTTATGAAAACTAACACCCCATAAGCTTTCTTAACTACCCTATCTACCTGTGAGGTAACTTTCAGGGATCTGTGGACTTGTACCCCCAGGTTCCTCTGCTCCTCCACACTACCAAGTATCCTACTGTTTTCTATGTACTCTGCCTTGGAGTTTGGCCTTCCAAAGTGTACCACCTCACACTTCTCTAGGTTGAACTCCATCTGCCACTTCTCAGCCCACTTCTGCATCCTATCAATGTCTCTCTGCAACCTTCAACAATCCTCTACACTATCCACAACACCACCAACCTTTGTGTCATCTGCAAACTTGCTAACCCAGCCTTCCACCCCCAAATCCAGGTCGTTAATAAAAATCACGAAAAGTAGAGGACCCAGAACCGATCCTTGTGGGACACCACTAGTCACAACCCTCCAATCCAAATGTACTCCCTCCACCATGACCCTTTGCTTTCTGCAGGCAAGCCAATTCTGAATCCACCTGGCCAAACCTCCCTGGATCCCATGCCTTCTGACTTTCTGAATAAGCCTACCGTGTGGATCCTTGTCAAATGCCTTACTAGAATCCATGTAGGTCACTTCCACTACACTACCCTCATCTATATGCCTGATCACCTCCTCAAAGAACTCTATCAGCTTTTTAGACACGATCTGCCCTTCATAAAGCCATGCTGACTGTCCCTGATCAGACCACGATTCTCCAAATGCCCATAGATCTTATCTCTAAGAATCTTTTCCAACAGCTTTCCCACCACAGATGTAAGGCTCACTGGTCTACAATTATCCGGACTATCCCTACTACTTTTTTTGAACAAGGGGACAACATTCGCCTCCCTCCACTCCTCCGGTACCATTCCTGTGGACAACGAGGACATAAAGATCCTAGCCAGAGGCTCAGCAATCTCTTCCCTGGCCTCGTGGAGCAGCCTGGGGAATATTCCATCAGGCCCCGGGGACTTATCCGTCCTAATGTATTTTAGCAACTCCAACATCTCCTCTCCCTTAATATCAACATGATCCAGAACATCAACCTCACTCATATTGTCCTCACCATCATCAAGTTCCCTCTCACCGGTGAATACCGAAGAGAAGTCCGAGTACATATGACCTCTGTCTTATAGTAGTTTAGATAATGGAAATTTGCCCTTACAAAATTCACAAATCAAAACATGAAAATCTGGGATATGGAACAAAAATTCACACTTAGGAATTATATGTGAAAAAAGTAAGTAAATAAACATTTTATTTCACCTTACAGAAAATCATATTTTAAGAATACTAACCTCTCAGAACACAAGGATTCCCTGTAGTTAAAATCACCTGAACCATTGTCAAAGCCAGTCTGGTATTGTCCCAGAGTGTTTCAGAATCAAGGAAACATCTTTAAGATGCACTCAGTCAGTGCTGTGATATAGGTAAACACATCAAACAAATTGCACTCTGCAAGGTTCCGCAAGCAGCAACGAGATGAATCAATAAGTAATTTGGTGTAGGAACTTATTCCCTGTTCTATGCTCTAAGTACATGATGTGGCAATGAATCTGCATTAAATTTTGTTCTTGAAACTCACTTCAATGGAAATGAATTTTAGAACCAGTGCCTAATGTGCAATTGGTAGCTATTACATTATGGATTTAACACATTCAGTGGAGGATGAATACTCATATTTGTCAGTGGATCAATTTGGCTAGCACACTGACTGCATTTACTTTAAATAGTTCCAAGAATTTTATGATTAACTAAGTAGAATGAATTCTCCACTTAAAGATTATGCCTTGATCTGTGCCTTTGTCACATCCAGATATGACACATGGTGATACCAATGGTCTCTTGTCCTCCACAAACTTTAACTCTTACAAAAGCCTATCTTACCTTGAAGCTGGTTCTATTGTTCATTGGCCTATATTCATTCCCTGATCCTCTAACGTTTTTAATTGAGTACCATCAAATCTCATACTCCTGTTCAAATTCATTTATGACATAGCCCTTCCTCTTTCTTAAACAGTAGTCTGCTCCATTTGATTAAACCTTCATTATTATACCTTTGTGAAGTCCTGTGCATTAGTTGACTAGTAGAATCAATATTCTGACCAGAGGTGAGCGATGAGTACAGCTGTGGTTAACTCCACATAAGAATCCCAGATACGTTTTTCATTTTGCTCTAATTCAAGCTTTTTTTAAAGCAACATGTTATTTATATCAGTTTAGCATCCATCTAAGCATTAGTGTCATTAGATATTTTTTCTTCCAAGTGCTTAAGTATATTTAGTATATTGTAAAATGTTAAGACAAAGTTCTATCCTCCAATTTGCACTTTATGTTTAGCAGGTTTTAACACTGCATTTTTCAGAACAGCAGGAACACTATTTTCTGTATTTATTAACTTTACACTGGTATTTAATTTGATAACAGCTACTAACCACACTCAATGAAATTCGTAGGTGTAGGAAAACATGATTAATGTTCTGGCATATTTGGTATGATGAATATACAATAATAAATAAAGAAATTTAAACTTTAATATTATTGTACTTTTGTTCCTATTGAGATATGAGAAGGGGAATAGAAGTGCATTTTAAATGTAATTTATACATGCAAAGGAGTGTTCAAGGATATATTGATATATTGGACAGGGACAATGGATTTCTCTCACCATTGCTGGATTATAGACTGTCTTCTAATGTCTCTTACTAGCTCACTGCTTCTTCGAGCTTCCTAAATTTTACTTCTTTCACTCTAATTTCAAATTGCCAGTTTTTCTATCACTGTTTCATTTGTTGTAATGTTGTTGGCTTCATCCTTGATGCACCTCACTCTTGGAAGTCTTCGGGAGTCCATGTTTCCTTGATGATTTGCTTGCTGAAATTTCATACCCTACATTAAAAGATTTACATGCATTTACATTTCATATTAACTTTAACTTCAGCATTCTTTTGCATTATAAACATTCTCACAATTTTTGCTCATCCTTTCTGTTAATTGCTGGTCCTGTACTGCATGCCTTCAATGATTTGAATGTTTTCACAAGAGGATTCAAAGACTCATACATTCCAGAGATGACTCGTGCTGCTGCTGAAGTGACTATTTGAGCCTATTCTACCCATCAGTAAGATCACATTTGATTTTTTGACTCAGTTACGTTCCTAACTATTTACTATGTCACTTCGATATCCAAAAATCCATTTCTCTCATCCTTAAGAATGCCCAGTGTTGGAGCATCTACTGATTTATTACAGTCCTAGGTTTGCAGAAGCTTCAGCTTCTGTCAGTGTTAAAGGAAACCCAATGGGGCTTGTAAAGTATTAAGTGTATTCTCCTTTAAGATTTGTAATATGTGACCAATTGTTTCTTTTGCTGCCGATACAATTGTTTTAAAGCAGAACTGAGCAGAATCTGTTGCCTGGTTCCAAGCTACAGCAAAGATATTGTCCTTTGTTGTAAGTTTTTCCTTGGTTTGTTAAAGGAGTCCTGTCATTAATACGAATCAATAACTCTTTCAGGGAAGAAATGCTGCAGCTTGGTTTCTGAAGTGACACATAATGTAACCATGACTCTCTCCACCAAGATGGAACAGCTTCTCAGCATCTACTTTCCCGTGCAGCTTTGCATTGTTGGCAAACTTTCACATAATAATGTCTAATTGTATGATAAGGCATATAAGATTGCATTCTCTGTTGACAAATGAGCTGTCTACTCTAAAGTGACTCATGCTGTGCTGTGTGAGCCTGGCAGTGGGTGAAATCAGTGAGACAAGATTGATGACCAACTAGGAGATTACTTTATTTTGCACGACATGAGGATGATAGAAAAAACAAATGGAGACACTTGTCCCTCCTTTGGAGCTTGGGATATGCTCAAGACTATGAGAGTACTAAAGGAATGTGTGCCAAAGGCGGATTACAGAATCACATATAGAGTGATGCATTAATGCCAGATGTCAAATCCGGCAGTGAATCACATCTCTGGGTTATGGGGAGGAATGTAGGCAAAGGGAGAGAGGGGGAGATAGCAGCTTCTATCACACTTGAAAAGTACTGTTGAAGGAAATCGTGGTATCCGGGTCCTCTGTCCATGTGTGGAACAGGATAGCTCCCAGCAATGACATTGCCACACTGTCCAAAGTGCTGGCCCGGGCCCCACCATTCAGCACTTAGTGGCTGCACCGGTGGTCACAGCCTGACCAATATCAGTTCTGAAAGGCAATCTCAAAGTTCGAAGTAAATTTGTTATCAAAATACGTATATGTCGTCAAATACCACCCCGAGATTCATTTTCTTGCGGTATTCACAATAGATACTAAGAAATACAGTAGAATCCATGAAAAACTACACACAAAAATAGACAAACTGTGCAAATACAAAAATACACATAATAATAAATGAATGAACAAGAAATAATATTGAGAACATGGTTGCAGAGTCCTTGATAAAGAGTCCATAGCTTGTCGAATAGTTCAGTGCTGAGGTATTAAGTCTCTCCAAACTGTCCATTGGTGACCGTTGGCTGGGGTAGGTGCATTTCTAGTAGAGGGTAGAAGTTTGTGCCATCTTCCTGGACTGCAGAAAGTCATGCGGAAGAGCGGACCGAAAAAGGTTCCCAATAGAGTAGCGTAGCGTCTAAGCAGGGGTACAGAAGAGTACGTGCCTATTCACTTAGGTGTATTCATACTGGAACAATAAAAATACAATAATGAGTCAGTGCTTGGGGGAACTAGTATATTGGTGTAGTTTTTAATGCAAGGGGGATCGAATAAGCGCCAGGAAGGTCTACCAGCTCCTGTTGCCAAGGTGCTTGGTTCACTTTGAGGATCAGGCCACATCCTTCTCTTGCTGGCAAATTGAGGCCATTGAGTGATGTTTTGCATTATCTTGCTGGCTGGTACAAAATAATGCAATTTAGACAGTAACCCAGTTTGAATACAGGCAACCAGATATATCACAAGAGAAAGAAATTCTGTCTCCCAAAAAAGTATGTCATATTGGTTACTTCCTCTTTAGTATGTGGTTCATTTGTGGGCATGTGCACAGCTGTCCCTCAAAAAAAAGTCTTGAATTTATGTAAGCACAAGAGAACCTACAGATGCCAGAAATCTTGAACATCAATGAAACTTCTCAGCCTGAAATGTCGTCTGTTTATTCCCCTTCACAGATGCTGCATGAATTTATTTAGTGCCTTTAACCCAGTAGTAGGATCCTGTGTGTGTCACTTTCTATTCATTCACACATGAAAATTCGGCCCCTATCTGTTTTGGGCTATTATCTGATCTGTCTCTTGAGGACTATTTCGCCAAGTTTCACTCCTTAGTGGGGGTTACCAATCAGAGGTCCATGGACCCCTTAATTAATGGCAGAGATCCATTTTATAAAAAAAGGTTAGGAACCCTTGCTGTAGTGCCAAGTAAATTCTGGGATGATACACCAATTAAGAAACTCTTCTGTATTCAAGT
Source organism: Mobula birostris (assembly GCF_030028105.1). Classification (NCBI taxonomy): domain Eukaryota; kingdom Metazoa; phylum Chordata; class Chondrichthyes; order Myliobatiformes; family Myliobatidae; genus Mobula; species Mobula birostris. The sequence goes on from NC_092378.1 coordinate 18,342,685, forward strand.
CTCTGATCCATTTTACATCTCTCTCAATAATTTTCCTTATAATCACAAAATACTCTGCAGATGCTGGGGTCAAAGCAGCACGCACAACACGCTGGAGGAACTCAGCAGGTCGGGCAGCATCCGTGGAAACGAACAGTCAACATTTTGGGCCGAGGTCCTTTGTCAGGACTGAAGAGAGAAGGGACAGAGGCCCTATAAAGAAGGTGGGGGGAGGGTGGAAAGGAGAAGGCTGGTAGGTGCCAGGTGAAAAACAAGTAAGGGGAAAGATCAAGTTGTGGGGGAGGGGAAGCAGGGAGGGGATAGGCAGGAAAGGTGAAGAAGGAATAGGGGAAAGCACAATGGGTAGTAGAAGGAGGCAGAACCATGAGGGAGGTGATAGGCAGCTGGAAGAGGGGTCGGAGTGAAACTGGGATAGGAGAGGGGAATTACCGGAAGTTGGAGAATTCAATGTTCATGCCAAGGGGCAGGAGACTACCCAGACGGTATATGAAGTGTTGCTCCTCTAATCTGAGTTTGGCCACATCATGGCTGTAGAGGAGGCCACGTACAGACATATCCGAATGGGAATGTGAAGCAGAGTTGAAGTGGGTGGCAACCGGGAGACCCTGCTAATGTGCTGGATCCGGAGGCTGGTGGGGTGGTAGGTGAGGACAAGGGGAACTCTGTCCCTGTTGTGGTGACGAGAAGATAGGATGAGGGCCGAAGTGCGGGAAGTGGAGGAGATGCAGGTGAGGGCATCATTGAAGACGGCAGAAGGGAAAGAACGATCCTTAAAGAAAGAGGACATTTGAGATGTCCTGGAATGGGAAGTCTCATCCTGGGAGCAGATGTGGCGGCGATGGAGGAACTGGGAATAGGGAATGGCATTTTTACATGTGGCCGGGTGGGAAGAGGTATAGTCGAGGTAGTTATGAAGATGTCAGTGGACAGTCTGTCTCCAGAGATGGAGACTGAGAGATTGAGAAAGGGGAGAGAAATGTCCGAGATGGACCAAGTAAATTTGAGGGCTGGGTGGAAGTTGGAAGCAAAGTTGATAAAATTGACGAGCTCAGCACGGGTGCAGGAAGCAGCACCAATGTAGTCGTTAATGTAGCAAAGGAAAAGTTGGGGAGCAGTACCAGTATGGGTTTGGAGCATAGACTGTTCCACATAACCAACGAAGAGGCAGGCATAGCTGGGGCCCATACGAGTGCCCATAGCTACACCCTTGGTCTGAAGAAAGTGAGAAGAGCCAAAAGAGAAGTTATTAAGAGTAAGTACCGGTTCCGCCAACCGGAGGAGGGTGGTGGTGGTGGGGAACTGGTGAGGTCTATTGTCCAGAAAGAAGCGGAGGGCTTTGAGGCCATCTTGATGGGGAGTGGAAGTGTATAAGGATTGGACATCCATAGTGAAAATGAAGCAGTCGGGACTGGGAAACTGGAAGTTATTGAAGAGGTGGCGGGCAAGGGATGTATCCTGGATATAGGTTGGGAGGGACTGAACTATGGGTGACAAAATGGAGTCCAGGTAATCAGATACATCCACAACAGACAGGATGTCCTGGTTGCCACCCATTTCAACTCTGCTTCACATTCCCATTCGGATATGTCCATACATGGCCTCCTCTACTGCCATAATGAGGCCAAACTCAGGTCGGAGGAGCAACACCTTATATACCGTCTGGGTAGTTTCCAGCCCCTGGGCATGAACATTGAATTCTCCAACTTCTGGTAATCCCCTTCCCCTATCCCAGTTTCACTCTGACCCCTCCTCTAGCTGCCTATCACCTCTCTCATGGTACTGCCTCCTTCTACTACCCATTGTGCTTTCCCCTATTCCTTCTCCATCTTTCCTGCCTATCCCCTCCCTGCTTCCCTTCCCCCACCCCTTGATCTTTCCACTTACTGGTTTTTCACCTGGAACCTATCTGCCTTCTCCTTCCCACCCTCCCCCCACCTTCTTTATAGGGCCCCTGCCCCCTCCCTCTTCAGTCCTGATGAAGGGTCTTGGCCCAAAATGTTGACTGTTCGTTTCCACGGATGCTGCCCGACCTGCTGAGTTCCGCCAACGTGTTGTGCATGTTGCATTTTCCTTGTAATTATTTGTTTTCAGATTGGTATTTCACCAAATCATCAAACAAATATAAAATGGAATTTATATCAAAGATGATAAAACAAATAAAGACTAATATAATGTGTGTACACTATTGTTAGCAACTTTCTTCATGCTCTGAACTCCTCATGTCTCAGGAGCCTTAACTTTCTTTGTTCCTGTCGTCCCTAGGGTCTGACTTAGCCTGAAGTTTTTCCAAGTTCTACAAATTTGTAAATTTTCTGACCTAAAATATTACTTTCACTACACTGGATATCTGCCTCCATCTTTATTGCTATTAATAAGTACAAAAGCCTTGGCTCTTTATTGCTTGTCTCTGAAATCCTTCAATACTCAACCCCTTGCAGCTTCATCCTACTTACAGATGAGAATCCCTGCTTTCTGTTATCAGTAGGATGTTCCTGTAGACTCTAAAGACTGTGTGATCAATATAAATTCATTTAATTAATTTTTAAACATGAACTGTTCAATATCTTCATAATTAAATGAGCCGATGTTCCAACGGGATAATCCACTAGGAGTTGTGGCTCCAACTGATCTAAGAATAGGAAGGAATTAGTTTGATTTCAAAATACAGAAACTCATAAATCTATTCATGATCTGATTCACCGTGGTCCCCATATGGAAGAGTCACTAATACTTGTACAAAATGGTTTTATGTTTTCTATTCCCTGAAATCTAAAGTTTGCTTGTTTAGTTTTCTTGATCATGTACCTTGCCGTTCTTGAACTTATCTCTGAGTTCTGACTCATTATAGATTTTATTTCGTATTTCCAATCCACTGTATCCACTGCTCATCTCAATTTCTATTTTCTTCCACCTACTCTTTTCATCACCATGACTTTGATGTATCCCTGCAAAGCATTTGTGAGATTATTTATTGTCAGAATTTTGCATATCCACAAGCATGGATAATTATAAAAATAACACTAACTGAAACAAGCAGTCTTTGCAGTAGCAGTGTGATGATTCTCCAGTAGGTAGACTGTGATTTTCCCCACAAGTATGTCATGAAATATATAAAACTATACCTTAACGTATGTGTGAAGGTATGACAAATTGGTGACAAGGAAGTGTTGCCAATTAGTGACAATTAGCTTTCCCTTCCAAATTTTACATGGACTTTGATCTACAAATTTAAATGTTTGCAGCACTAAAACTGATCTTTTGCAGGGTTTTCTTTGACTCGTCGATGCCCACTTTGTGTATCAGTAACAGTATATGGTGCATCAAGTCACAGAGGTGAAGAAACAGACATCAGCTTCCCAATGGGCCATTGTTAGGGCATATTGTATAGTTTGTGATTTAGCAAATATTAATTTCAACAGCAACCAGTCTTCAGATCTGAATACGGAATGTAGGTCAAATTTCTCTCTCTCTCTCTCTCTCGTGTATCAAACAAGTGCACTTGTTTTTTGAGATGAACAATATCATACTGTAGATATTGAAAAAGAAGTTATTATCATGAGAGTCCAAAACAGTATGATATTAAAGTTCAAAATAAATTTATTATCAAGGTATGTACATGTTACCCTATACTGCCTTGGGATAATTTTCTTGCAGGCATGTGCAGGAAAAATAAAGAATGACAGTAGAATCTGTGAAAAAAATCATACGTAGACAGAAACTGTCAAACGAGCAATGTGTAGAAGAAGACCAGCTATGAATAAAAAGGATAATACTGAGAACATGAGTTGTAAAGAGCCCTTGACAGTGAGTCTGGAGGTTATAGAGTCCATTCAGGTTTCGGGTGAGTAAATTTATCCATGCCATTTCAGGAGCCTGATGGTTGTGGGGTCAAAACTGTGCCTGAAGCTGTCAGTGTGGGATCTGAGGCTTCCGTCCCTCTTGCCCGATGCCAGTAGCGAAAAGAGAGCGTGGCTTGGATGACGGGCATCATTGATGATGGGTATGACAACGTGACCGAAATTGGACCAGAATCATTTGATATCCTTGCTAATTTCCTTATATTATACAAGACAGGAGATAAACTGTTTAAAGATGCTGCACAAAAACTAGAATTTTAACCGATGGTATCTGAAATAACTGCAAGTAACATGTTAAATACAAGTTGATGATGGGTGAGATTGGTGATTGTGGGGTGTTTAATGTGCATTTTGCTTGTGACTTGGGTAACTGTGACGGAATAAATCCAGCTTAGAGGACAGGGCCAACAGGATTTGGCTCCATTTTAAAGACTAAATTTTGGGATATGCATCCCTTCGTATCTTTTTTAAATAAAATAATTTATATTCCAAATTAAAACTGATGCTCCTCATTTTAAAGAAGTGTTTAAACCCCTGTGCACTGACAACAATTACAAATGCATGCTAAAATCCTGAGTATTTTGCTTTAAAAGCGTAAAAATGCTTAAAGAGTTAAATAAAATGCATCTTACCTTTGTTTTGAGTAGTGGTTAGTTTTACAAACTTACACATATGAGCTGAAGTCTTGAATGGAAAATACTACTGAGGCGACTAACTTTCACTATGGAGAAAATCAGACAGGGATTTTCACCAACCACAAATACACAATCACTGTCAGAGAGCATTACATTACAGACATCAAATGTGGAAGTCCGAAGATAGTTGTCTGACCCAATCATGGAGATTGCTGTAGTGTTCTATTTGACAGGCTGAGCAATTAAATGTTTGTAATCATGTAAGTTCGTAATTCTCATCGATAAATCCCACCCCTCCCCTTACATTATTCTGCTTTTAATATGTGACATAAATTTAATTTGAACTTTCAGCTTTATTCTTTCTGATTTTCAATTCCAGTAGGTAGTCTGATGGGCTGATGACTTGCTGATATTTTTTCACACACACGGGTGCCCCGTGAGGTAGGCCTGCAACATCTTTGTAGATATATGATAGTGATTTGATCAGCGAGCAGCATTTCTTCAGCCTGGTTGTAAACTCTTGCACTTGATTTATATGTTCATAATATGTTCAACCCAATTTTGAAGTGAAGAGATTAAGCCGAGAATTCAGAGCAGCCTGATATAGTTACAGTATTAGTTCTGGCACTTACTTAATAAAAGGGAAAATAAGATCAGAGAAAATGAAACCCTTCAACTTACCAATTTTATGTATTATATTTTCATTGTGGTCAGAGAGATATTGACAATTACCAGTGCTTTGGGCCAGAATATTTTAAGGTGGAACACCTCAGGGAAGGAGAGATCATTTCCACTTTTATAAATATTTAAAGAACTGTTGTGTTGGCAAACAATTGTACAGTTATTTAATTTATCAACATTTTGCCTGAAGGTATAATTCAATCAGAGATATCAATGTTTTATTCTGTTTCAGAAGCTGTCTATTCTAAAAAGTTCAAATGGCAATAATATGCTACAAGATGAATATGGGATACTGTGAATTGCTAAGTAGCTGATGAGATGTTATCAGCAGATGTAAAATCGTGATACCAAAGGTTACAAGATTAGAAGGGGTTGTAAACCACGGAAGTTCAACCTGTGGCCTCTGTGCTGCACAAATTTAGAGAGTGAATACATGACCCACACAGTCTCTAGGCTTGATTCCCAAGCCTGTGCTGAGACAGCTGCACGGTGACATATAGTGTATTTTAATTCCAGGGTTTCTGAGCGAGGGAGAGGAAACTGCAGTCATTTCTTCTGTTCGTATCTTTCCTGTGAACTCTGGCTGGAAACTCATTTACAAGAATATTACTTAGGAAAAATATGAATATAAGTCAGTATTAGCTTTGTTCCTGTGGTAGCTGAAGTCACAGAAAATGGACTCAGAATTGATTGCAAAGGCTCTCCTTTCAGTGAATAAATAAGGGTGTGGTAGTCTGTGGAAAATATTTGTTTTGAGTGACATTTAAAGCAATGTCCAATCTGGCTATCTAGGTAGAAATACAATCAGCAGTCACTTCGTTAGGTATCCGCTGTACCTAACAAATTGGCCAATGAGTGTACGTTCGTGGTCTTCTACTGCTGTAACTTTGGCGTTTTGTGCATTTAGAGATGCTGTCCTGTACAGCACTGTTGTAATGCATGATTATTAGAGCTACTGCAGCCTTAAACCAGTCTGGTCATTCTCCTCTTACTTCTTTCATTAACAAGGCCTTTTCGGCCACAGATCTGCCACACTCTGGATCTTTTATGTTTATTGCACTATTATCCGTAAAATCTGGACAGTTATGTGTGAAACTCGCAGGAGATCAACAGTTCTCAGGTACTCAGACCACCCTCATCTGGCACCAAAAATCATGCCATGGTCAAAGTCACTTAGATCACATTTCTTCCCATTCTGATATTTGATGTAAGAAACAATTTAACCTCTTGACCATCAGGTTTAATATCACTGGCATATATTGTGAAATTTGTTGTTTTGCAACAACATTACATTGCAATTAGTAATGATAAAATCTATAAATTACAATAAGAAATATATATATAAATTAAATTAAATTAAATACGTAGTGTAAAAAGAGGAAAAAATCACTGAGGAAGTGTTGATGGATTCATTTTCCATTCAGAACTTTGATGGAAGAGGGTGAAGCCATTCCTGGAACACTGAGTGTGTGTCTTCGGGGTCCTGTACCCACTCCTTGAATGTAACATTGAGAAGGTAATGTGTCCTGGGTGATGGTGGTCCTTAATGATGGATGCCACCTTTTGGAGGCATCACCCTTTGAACCTGTCCTGGATTCTGAGGAGGCTACAGTCCGTGTTGGAGCTGGCAGAGTTTACAACTTTCTGCAGTTTTTTCTGATCTTGTGCAGTGGCCCTCTGTATGAGATGATGATGTAACCCAGGGGTCCCCAACTATTTTGCACCGCGGACCGGCCGACCAGGGCAGGGGGGTGGTGGTGTTAATCACGACCGGAATATGGGTGGTAAGTCAACTATAAGTCACATATAAATGGCTGATACACTCAATTCCGTTTGTAAAGGGGTTTATCCAGCAAATTTAATATTAAACACACAGCACATATTTTCCTTGCATGAATATAGTGATAAGTCAATTATAACAGTGGTCACAAACCTCCAGGCCGCGAAGAATGCAGCGGTACAGCGGTAGCCGAAACATACCCAGTACATCTTTAAGAAAAAAGCTGAAATAAACAAGCTAATTGATTAGGTGCTGCCCGGCATGTAAATGTCGGCCCAGATCAGAGGCGACGCAATCGGCAATCACCTCTGATCTGGGCCGACATTTACATGCCAGGCAGCACCTAATCAATTAGCTTGTTTATTTCGGCTTTTTTCTTAAAGATGTGCTGGGTGTGTTCTGGCTACCACTGTACCATTGCTTTCTTCGCAGCCCGGAGGTTGGGGACCACAGAATTATAAGTCACTTATAAGTCAATAGCATCATAACATTTTAAGTAACGTTTGGATATTAAACACACAGTGCATATTTTCCCCATATGAACATATAAAATCATTGCAACACACCAATATCGCTGAATCAGTGGGGGCCCTGGGCTTGTTTCCCTGCAACAAGACGGTCCCATCGAGGGGTGATGGGAGACAGCGATACTCGAAGGGGGTTCCTTATGTCCAGTCTATTCCACAATTTAGTTTTCGTTGCATTCATCGCAGAAAACTCCGCTTCGCAGCGATATGATGTTGGAAATGGAAGCAACGTTTTCAGTGCTTTCATGGCTATCTCAGGATATTCAGCCTTAACTTTGATCCAGAATGCCAGCAGAGATGTTATGTCAAACATACTTTTCAGCCCGCCGTCATTTGCAAGCTCGAGGAGTTGACATGGATGATTCACCGGAAACATTCACAAATGGGTCACGGACCCATTCCTTTGCACGTCTTGGGTCATTTGTGTCTTGGGTCACTGATGACCTCGCGTGCGTTCAAATTCAACAGTGGGCGTGACAGGGAATGAGAAAAGGTGCAGCTGACTCATATCATTTCATATTGTTTCCTCGCGGCCTGGTAGCACATGCTTTGTAGCCCAGTACCGGTCCGCGGCCCGGTGGTTGGAGACCACTGACGTAACCAATTAGAATGCTCTCCACAGTACATCTATAGAAATGTGCGAGTGTCTTTGCTGACATCCCAATTCTCCTCAAGCTCCTAATGAAATATAGCAACTGCTATGCCTTCTTTGTAAATGCATCAATTTGCTGGGCCCAGAATAAATCCTCAGAGATATTGACACCCAATGACTTGAAACTGCTCACCCTTTCCAATGCTGATCCCATGATGAGGACTAGTCTGTGTTCCCTTGACTTCCGCCTCCTGAAGTCCACAATCAATTCCTTGGTCTCAACTGTGTTCAATGCAAGATTTTTGCTGTGGCACTGCTCATCCAGTAGATCTATCTCACTCCTTTATGCCTCCTTGTCACCATCTGAAACTCTGCCAACAATAATAGTGCCATCAGCAAATTTATAGACGGTGTTAAGCTGTGCCTAGCTACACAATCGTGGGAGTAGAGAAGAGTAGTATAGAGAACTTAGCATGCAGCCATGAAGTGCACCAGTTTTGATTGTCAGTGAGGAGGAGATGCTGTTTCTGATCCTCACAGACTCCCGCTGAGGAAGGCAAAGATCTAGTTGTGGAAGAAGGTACAGAGGCCCAGGTTTTGAAGCTTGTTGTTTAGGACTGAGAGTATGATTGTGTTGAATGCTAAGCTGTAAATCAATAAACAGCAGCCTGACATGGGTATTGCTATTGTCCAGAAGGGCCTTAGCTATTCTCATTATAAACATTAAGATTTATGAAAATGTAGTGTAAGAAATGCAGAGCATCATATGATTGCAAATAAGAAACTATAAACTCATCTTTTGTAATGCCACATCCAGTTTCTCACTGTCGTGGTCCTTTATGTAGGTTATAAAAATGATTAGTCATCTTATTACTGTACAAATGCACAGTACATTTTCACTGTCCTGAGGCTACCTTTTGGAAAACTCTATTTTGCTTTGTGCAGCATAATAGTAACACAGAGAGAAGGCTAGGAGGACCAAAGCATAAACAAGTAAATTTTGATGCACTGCCTCTGTGGCTATCTCGTTGAAATAAAACCATAAAATTCCAGAATTTTTCACACACTTGCTTTTTAGTTCAGACTTGCAACATCCACAGGAGTTTTGTATATACATCTTTTTCAGAACCTTTTAACATGACTTGCAGTTTCTTCTTGGAAGTTTGACATACAGTTGCTCACATCTCCACTGTTATATACCTCATGGATATCTTGTGACTGCCTTATGACCATGATGTAACTGAGTATCTTGTGAGCATGAGGTAATGGTCTTGTGATAGTAGGGTGATGTAATTTTCCCGCCAGTGTGAGGTCACGTGACAACATGTTCTCACCAGCTATATAAAGGGGGACCCTGGCATGATGCAGTTTAGTTTTTCCAGTTGAATTTTAAGTTTTAAGGCGGGAGGACAGAGACCAGCGGGCCGCGCGTGCGCAACCCTCTGGTGAAAAATTATATTGTATCCGTTAAATAGGGGACGTGGACAATTCTAATTTGATGGAGATAGACATGAAAGCACAGAGGAACATCTGGAGAAACTTCTGAAACCCAAGTTTGCTGCTGTTGTTACAGCACAGTCGGGAATCTTCCGGAGGGAGGGCCTCAAAATCCTTGGCATGCTGTTGGCAACCGAGATTGAGGTCAAATCGTTCGGACACAGATGGCGCTCAGTACTCGGTGTTGGAGACCTGATCAGAGCTCGAAGTTTTTGGATGACTCAGAGTCGGATTGTGGTCGGCATGGCAGGGGGAGTTTCTCTTCCTTCTCCCGTCTGCGTGAGGTGTGGGACATTTGAGAGACTTTGAACTTTTTACTGTGCTCATGGACTTCTTCATCAAGTTATGGTATTGTTGCACTGTTGTAACTATATGTTATAATTATGTGGTTTTGTTAGTTTTTTCAGTCTTGGTCTGCCCAGTGTTTTGTGATATCACACCGGAGGAAATATTGCATCATTTCTTAATGCATGCATTACTAAATGACAATAAAAGAGGATTGTGTGTCTTCATAATCTAAAGTTTAGTTCATTATTTAACTTGTCAGATTATCTGTTGTGCTGCGTATTCGTCTTATGACGCAGTTTTGTTTTAAAGTGGAGTTCTACTTTCTATTGTCAGTAGTATTGGAGAGTGAAGACCTTACCAAAGTACAGGAATTCGCCGAGCTGAGTAAAGCTGATATTGTTTGGCGGTTTTGGAGAGGATCGACCTTTATTGAATCTTCGTTCAAGAAAAAGTGACCTGCATCTGAGATATCCTCTGCTAAAGCAGGAAGGATTGCGCAGTGTCTATTGTCCGGAGGAAAAGGTCAGTTCCTTTAAACCGTTTTACTTCCGTCGTTGTGAATCCTGTGGACAAGGTGGGTTACGGCTGGGATCAGCAGTAGCGTCACGTCTTCGAAGAATTCTTTACTTCAGGAAAGTCTTTCCTAGTTGACTGTATAAATCGCTTGGACTTTCGAATTTACCATTCTAAGAACTGTGTTCGAATTTACCACTTTAAGAACTATTTTCGCATTTACCTTTTTAAGAACTGTTCCAGAGTTGCCGTATTGCAGTTAACTTCCGGTTAAGTTAGTTGTTTAAATACATTTTGCTATTTTTGAGCAGAGTTTCATAAATGTTTGTTTCTTTTTATAAAACCTGACTCAATTCTATATTCATTGTTGCCGGTCACATGACACCACACCTATTATGTAGATATCATGTTACACTCAAAATCTGTGTGTTTCATCAGAAAACTCATATAGGAGATGGGTGGAATGGCAGAAAAATCATGATAAATCCTTTCACCTCATGCAACCTCTTCATTATATATAATTATATGTGTCTGGATAGATGGGGAGAAACTGGACCAGGACAACAAATTTGGAAATTTAGCCATGTATGGCTAAACAGGCCCAAATGCCCGTTGCTGCCTGTCCCTATTCTCTATGTTTTTATGCTTGTGATAATTTCAACTAATTGAAGAAACATTTCTGCGTATTAGGCACAGCAGTTTTAATAACCCACAATCTTTCAAGAATTCAATTTATAACGCAATTTGTCATGAAAATGCATTCAAAGAAATAATAATTCACAGCGGGTTTCAGATAGATAAATTAAGCAATTCTTTAAAAAAGAACAAACATTAATAATGAGAAAATCTGCAGATGCTGGAAATCCAAGGAATACACACAAAATGCTGGAGGATCTCAGTAGGCCAGGTAGCATCTCCGGAAAAGAGTACAGTGGACGTTTCAGGACAAGTCCTGCCGAAGAGTTCCTCCAATATTTTGTGTGTGTTGCCTAAACATTAATAACTCGACATTTTTTTAGTAATTGGAGGGCATTATAAATGGTGGACAAAGTGCCTGGCAGGACGATAAATAAATAATTTAAAACTTCTAAGAGGTTCTGAAGGTCTCAAGCGCTTGGCTTATTTAGGCATTATTTCTCTACTAAAATGTAAATCAGAATTCAGCAATGTAAAATACTCTACTTTCATCTTGGGATGAGCATTGCCAAGACCAATTACGTCTACCTTCAAAACATCACTTAACTTCAATCCTGACTCTATTCATCTGCTCCTGAAACATGATCCATGTCTTTATTACCTTTGGACTCGGCTATTGCCATCCTCTCTTATTAACTGTATGTAGACTTGAGTTTATCCAAGACTGCTGCATGTGTTCTGATTCATATCAGGCTCCACTTCCCCATCAGTCTGTGCTCAGTCACTTAAGTAGGCTCCCGGTGAAGCAATTTCAATGTTTATAAATTGCTGCTGCATTACTGCATTTGAACAATACTTAATTGGCGCTGAAGGGCTTTGGAAATCCTGATTACAACATAACAAGCAGTTCTAACAAACTGATTATCTAACAAACTCTGAGTCACCCAGCTCTCATTTTCAGTGAAGACAATTGAATAACAGTTTCTTGGGAAAGAACCCTTGGTACTCACAAAAATTCTTTCCCGCTACAGAAGGAAGAGGAAAGAAGTGTGTTACTTAATTAAGCCAATATATAGATAACAATGACTAAGACATTGATCCAGCTGTTAACCAATAATATTTGCATCATCAATGGGGATGGGAGAGATTTCGGAGGGTTGCAGATGTTGTTCCTTTATTCAAGAAAGAGAGTAGAGATAGCCCTGGAAATTGTAGATCAGTGAGTCTTACTTCAGTGGTTGGTAAGTTGATGGAGAAGATCCTGAGAGAAAGGATTTATGAATATTTGGAGGGGCATAATATGATTAGGAATAGTCAGCATGGCTTTGTCAAAGGCAGGTCATGCCTTACAAGCCTCATTGTTTTTTTTGAGGATGTGACTGAACACATTGATGAAGGTAGAGCAGTAGATGTAGAGTATATGGATTTCAGCAAGGCATTTGATAAGGTACCCCATAGCTAATTTCTAAAGTGAGTACATGTTCAGCACAGCATTGTGGGACGAAGTACCTGTATTGTGCTATAGGTTTTCTATGTTTCTAAGTTTCTATTTTTCTATTTAATGTTTTTACTTTCTTAGAAGTTACCAATGAAGGATCTGTAAAGCTTTGTATAACGTGTTTATTCTATGCACTTCCGCATCTTGAGGATATCTTCAGCATAATCAGGTAGCCATGTCTACAATGATAGGAGGCACCCATGCCTGCTCTGCCTTCCCCAGTGGGATAAATCTCTGATTTCTGAAGGATTACTTTCTACATGACTCCTTTGTCCACTTGTCCCTCCCACCTGGCACTTATCCTGCATGTGGGACAAGTGCTACACCTGCCCATTCACATCCTCCCTCATGACCATTCAGGGCCCCAAACACTTCCTCCAGGTGAGGTGACACTTCACCTGTGAGCCTGTCAGGGTCATCTACTGTATTCCATGCTGCTGGTATGGTCTCCTCTTCATCAGTGAGACTTGATGTAGATTGAGGGATCATTTTATTGAGCACATTTGCTTCATCTGCCACAAAAGATGAGATTTCTCATCAGCCACCCATTTCAGTTTGACTTTCCATTCCCATATTGACATGGCCTCTTCTACTTGCATAATGAGGTCACACTTGGGTTGGAGAAGCAGCGCCTCATATTCCATATGGGTATCCGCCAGTCTAACAGCATGAACGTCAATTTCTCTTGTAACTTCTCCCCCCTTCCCTGTCTCTTTCTTTCCATTCCTCATTCTGGTTTCCCTCTCACCCCTTCTTTTCTCCCTACCTGCCCATCACCTGCCTTTGGTGCCCCTTCTTGTTTCTTTTCTTCCATGGTCCACTGTCCTCTCCTATCAGATTCCTTCTAATCTGGCCTTTTGCTTTTTCTACCTATCACATTCCTTGTTTCTTGCCTCATCCCACACACCCAGCTTCCCCCTTACCTGATCTCACCTGCCAACTTGTGCTCTTTTCCCTCCTCCTACCTTTTTGTTCTGTTTTCTTCCCTCCTTCCTTTCCAGTCATGATGAAGGGTCTTGGCCCAAGACGTAGACTGTTTCTTCCTCTCGATGCTACCTGGCCTGCTGAGAACCTCTAGCATTTTGTGTCTGTTGCTCAAGGTTTCCAGCATCTGCAGAATCTCTCCAATAGTTTGTCCAGCACTGACATAAGGCTTGTTGGTCTATAATTCCCAGAGTTATCCCTATTAACTTTCTTGAATAAAGGAATACCATTTGCCATCCTCTAATCTTCTGACACTACTCCTGTAGCCAGTGAGGATACAAAGATCATCACTAATTGCACAACAATCTCTTCCCTCGCTTCCTGTAGTAACAGAATATATCCCATCTTGCCCCAGGGTCTTATTTATCCTAACGTTTTTCAAAAGTTCCAGCACATCCTTTATCCTTATGTCTATGTCTGCCAGCATATCAGTGTTTGTCTACACTGACCTCACAACCTTCAAGGCCCCTCTCACTGGTGAACACTGAAACAAAATATTCCATAAGGATCTCCCCTACCTTGCTGGACTCCAAGCCCAGGTTTTCTCCTTTATCCTTATTCAGTCCTACCCCTGCTCCAGCCATCCTTCTGTTCTTCACATTCATGTAAAATGCCTTGGGGTTTTCCTTAATTCTACTCACCAAGGCCTTCTTATGCCTCCTTCTAGCTCTCCCAAGACCATTTTAAGCTCCTTTTTGACCACCTTGAAACTCTCTGGAGCCCTGTTTGATCCTTGCTTCCTAAACCTTCTGCTTTCTTCTTCATGACTAGATGTTCCACATCTCATGGTTCCGTCTGCCAACTATTCTTTCTCTGGCTCAAAGAGACAATTCTATCCAGAACCCATGCAAGTGCTCCCTAAACAACTCCCATATCCCAGTATCCAAATTCTCAGTTTATGATCTCGAGTTCCTGCCTAATAGCATTATAATTGACCCTCCCTCAATTACATACTTTCTGCTCTTATCTCTGTCTGAGGCTATAGTAAAACTCAGGGAATTGTGGTCAGTGTTCACAAAGTGCTTGTCCACTGAGAGATCTGTCACTTGACCAGGTTCATTGCCTAGTACCGGATCCAGTATGGCCTTTCCTTTAGTCATCTTGTCTACATACTCTGTCAGGAATCCTCCTGGACACACATTACAAATTCCACCCTATCTAATCCTTTGGAATTGAGGAGCTTCCAATCAATATTTGTTCATTTATTATATGCGGTGTTGTACGACACAGGCGATCATGGTCTTTTCATGACCATGACTGTTCTTGGCAAGTTTTTCTGAAATGATTTGCCATTGCCTTCTTCAGGGCAGTGTCTTTACAAGACAGGTGACTCCAGCCATTATCAATACTCTTCAGAGGTTGTCTGTCTGGCATCAGTAGTCGTGAAACCACGACTTGTGATATGCACCAGCTGCTCATTCGACCATCCACCACCTGCTCCCATGACTTCACATGACTCTGATCAGGGGACTCAGCAGATACTACCCTTTCACCAAGAGTGACCTCAGGCTAACTCCCAGTAGAGTGATTGTTCCCTTCTATTATTTGACGTAACTGTAAGTTACAACATGTGACTATGCTAAAACATCAGGTAAATAGGTGGTGGTAAAACACATTCACAAATGAATGATAATTCTGGAAGTAGATTCTTGCGGCACTAATAAAACAGCTTGAAATGACCTCTCCAGAGCTGATAGAGATTATCAATTACAGCGAAGAAGTTAATCTCACATTTCCTCATCTTTTGAACAAAGTTCTTCCTGCGCCATTAATAGCTGTGCTCCGTTGTCACTCATGGTCTTTGATCTGAAAGCTCCAAATTGTCAGAATCAGAATCAGAATCAGGTTTAATATCAACTGCATGTGTCATGAAATTTGTTAACTTAGCAGCAGCAGTACAATTCAATGCATGATAATATCAGAAAAAATAAATCAATCAATTACAGTAAGTACATATATGTATTTGTATTTATATATATATATATATATATATAGGTTTATGTATTTTCACAAATATCGTATTTTTGAAGTAGGATGCCGTGCACAATCCTGATTTGATGGAGACAGCCGTGAGAAGCACGGAGGAACATCTGGAGTAACTTCTGAAATGCCTGCTTCGCTGCTGCTGCTACTGTGCGATCGAGAATCTCTAAAGACAAAGGCCTCAAATCCTCGGCTTTGCCTATTGACTGTTGCCGGGGACAGGGTCGAAGCGCTCGGCATAGATGGTGCTCGGTGTCAAAGAGGTGGTCGGAGGCTCGGAGTTTTCAGACAGACTCAGAGTCGGACTGTGGTCGGATGCTTCCAGGATGCTGCATCGGCAAGTTGGCGGCACTGGAGGTTTACCGTCTGCGTGAGGTGATGGGACTTTCAAGAGACTTTGAGACTTTTACTGTGCCATGGTCTGTTCTTATCAAATTACGGTATTGCCTTGCACTGTTGTAACTATATGTTATAATTATGTGTTTTTTGTTAGTTTTTAAGTCGGTTTGCCATGTGTTTTCGTAATATCATTCTGAAAAAAACACCGTATCATTTCTTAATGCATGCATTACTAAATGACAATAAAAGAGGACTACGTGTCCTCATAATCTAAACTAAAATATGCGTATTAAATAGTTAAATTTAAAATAGTGCAAAAACAGAAATAATAAAAGTGGGTTAAATGTCCATTTAAGAATCGGATGGCAAAGAGGAAGAGCCTGTTCCTGAGTTGCTGAGCGTGTGCCTTCGTCTTTCTGTACCTCCTTCCTGGTGGTAACAATGAGAAGAGGACATGTCCTGGATGATGGGGGTCCTTAATGATGGACGCCACCTTTCTGAGACATCGCTCTTTGAAGATGTCTTGGGTACTATGGAGACTAATACCCAAGATGGAGCTGACTAATTTTACAACTTGTGCTCTGCCTCGTTATACTTTTTGCATAGTTATGCAACTTCCTGGGTTTTGTTGGCTACAGTAGTTGGCACTCTATTTAATCCTTCGAACTTATGTTGTAAGTTTAACAAAGATGCTAACCGTTCTTGTGTTCATGCCGAAAGCCAATCAGGTAGCACCTGATTCACAAAATCTCACAATTTTTAATTTTTATTCACCCAGGAATTTCGTCATGTTTGTGTGCACGTGCCTTGGTGTAACACACGAGGTTGTAAAAAGGAAATGAGATACTGCTTTTTTAACATTAAATGTTACTGAAATGCCTCTACAGTACCTATTCAATTGTTTTAGATACATATACACAGCAAAAGTGCCTTAGACTTTTGCACAGTACTGTAGTAATTGTATGTATTGCACTGTCCTGCTGCCACAAAAAATTTTCATGACATTTGTGAGTGATGGTAAACCTGATTCTGATATGGATCTCTATTGTAGACTAAGAGTGGGAAGGTGACAGGGAGAGGAGAATCATAGTTGGGGAAAAGGGGAAGGGAGAGGGGAGGAAGCAGGAAGCACCAGAGAGATTTTCTGTAATGATCAATAAACAAGTCGTTTGGAATAAAATTACCTTGCCTGGTGTCTCAGGGCTGAATGTGTCTGCACCCACATTACCTTCCACCCTTACACTCTTCTGCCACCTGTCCCACACCCCTCCCATGGCGCTCCACCCTCACTATTCCCAACATCCTTTGTTCCCGCCAGATATACAAACTTGCTCTCTGCTCCACATTGATAAATACAGTACTGTGCAAAAGCCTTAGGCACCATAGCTATACGCATATAGCTTCCAGCTAACAGGTGAAAGTAGAAAAATTTTTCTCTCCCCCAAATAACTCTGGTTTGTTCTTGACGCTCAGGTTTAGTAAGTCGGATTCTGGCTCTGCTTTGATGCCTAGTATTCAATAGGTCATTATAATGATTAATAACTATAAGTAAAACACAGTTGAATTTAGTCTGTCACACAACTTGGTTTATCGCCTTTTGAGGACATAATCTCATTAAATATAAATTGTTTGAGGAAACTGGGCTGCTTCATTCTAATGCCTGATTAGTTAGAATCATCCAGTCATAATGCCAGATTATGAATGGATATAGGAATCTACAAATGATATTAATTTATGTGAAGAAATTTACTACTGTCTATTGGTGTTGCATGGTTACTCTAATAATGAAATACCAGTGTCAGAACACCGGGCTAAACATGGCTAAACATCTTAACACAAATTAGAAATTAAGATTTACTTCCTTGCATATGAAAGCTGAAATTATAAGACCATAAGACCATAAGACAAAGGAGCAGAAGTAGGCCATTTGGCCCATCGAGTCTGCTCCGCCATTTTATCATGAGCTGATCCATTTTCTCCTATTTAGTCCCACTCCTCTGCCTTCTCACCATAACCTTTGATGCCCTGGCTACTCAGATACCTATCAATCTCTGCCTTAAATACACCCAATGACTTGGTCTCCACTGCCGCCCGTGGCAACAAATTCCATAGATTCACCACCTTCTGACTAAAAAAATTTCTTTGCATTTCTGTTCTGAAAGGGCGCCCTTCAATCCTTAAGTCATGCCCTCTCGTACTAGACTCCCCCATCATGGGAAACAACTTTGCCACATCCACTCTGTCCATGCCTTTTAACATTCGAAATGTTTCTATGAGGTCTCCCCTCATTCTTCTAAACTCCAAGGAATACAGTCCAAGAGCGGACAAACGTTCCTCATATGTTAACCCTCTCATTCCCGGAATCGTTCTAGTGACTCTTCTCTGTACCCTTTCCAACGTCAGCACATCCTTTCTTAAATAAGGAGACCAAAATTGCCCACAGTACTCCAAGTGAGGTCTCACCAGCGCCTTATAGAGCCTCAACATCACATCCCTGCTCCTATACTCTACTCCTCTAGAAATGAATGCCAACATTGCATTCGCCTTCTTCACTACTGACTCAACCTGGAGGTTAACTTTAAGGGTATCCTGTACGAGGACTCCCAAGTCCCGTTGCATCGCAGAACTTTGAATTCTTTCCCCATTTAAATAATAGTCTACCGGTTTATTTTTTCTGCCAAAGTGCATAACCATACACTTTCCAACATTGTACTTCATTTGCCACTTCTCTGCCCATTCTTCCAATCTATCCAAGTCTCTCTGCAGACTATCCATTTCCTCAGCACTACCGGCCCCTCCACCTATCTTCGTATCGTCAGCAAACTTAGCCACAAAGCCAGCTATTCCATAATCTAAATCGTTGATGTACAATGTAAAAAGAAGCAGCCCCAACACTGATCCCTGCGGAACACCACTGGTAATCGGCAGCCAACCAGAATAGGATCCCTTTATTCCCACTCTCTGTTTCCTGCCAATCAGCCAAATTATATTTTTATATTGACTCAATTTGAAAAATAAATGTAGGATAGGGTATCATGCACTTCAGGATCACCCACAAGAAAAAGTTATTTAGCATAGGTTATGATTAATTTCCTGAAGAACAGAAGGAATTATACAGTTGAATTAAAAAGTTTAATGCTCATTTTCTATGTCCAAGCTACATAACATCCATTCAGATATTTAAATGTACAATTTAACTATCATGTACTGCTTAGTTTTAAAATCTAGAAGACTCGATGTTTATTGTTATTGACTGCTTCCAGCGGGAAGGAAAGCAAGTAAAAGATATGTTGGACTGGCAGAGGAGAGGGGAGAGAGAAGAGAAGATATGTTGTGCACAGGAATATAGTTTTTGATGTTTAATTCAATAACCCAAGTAACTTTAACCCCTTTACCTGAAGAGGAAAATTGAGTATAATACATGGCTAATGCAATATGATAAACTTTATTTTATCTTAGGTATCACACACAAAATGCTGGAGGAACTCAGCAGGCCAGACAGCATCTATGGAAAAGAGTACAGTCGATGTTTCGGGCTGAGACCCTTGAGCAGAACTGGAGAAAGAAAGATGAGGGATAGAGTTAAAAGTTGAGGAGAGGGGAAGGGGAAACACAAGGTGATCGTTGAAAATGGGAGAGAGAGGGGTGATTTAAAGAGCTGGGAAGTTGATTGGTAAAAGAGATCCAGGGCTGGGGAAGAGGGAGTCTGATAGGAGAGGACAGAAGGCCATGGAAGAAAGAAAGAAAAGAGGGGAGGAGCACCAGAGGGAGGCGATGGACGGGCAAGGAGATAAGGTGAGAGAGGAAAAAGAGGATGGGAATGGTGGGGCGCATCACCAGAAGTTCAAGAAATCGATGATCATGCCATCAGGTTGGAGGCTACCCAGATGGAATATAAGGTATTGTTCCTCCAAAATGAATGTGACCTCATCACAACAGAAGAGGATGCCTTCCTCCTTCATCAACGCTGCTGTCAACTGCATCTCTTCCATTTCACACACCCTGTCCTCCCATCAACCTACCAGGGATAGGGTTCCTCTTGTCCTCACCTACCACCCCACTGGCCTCTGCGTCCAGCACATAATCCTCCGTAGCTTTTGCCATCTGCAACGGGATCTCACCACCAAGCACTTCTTTCCCTCCCTGCCACTTTCTTCTTTCCGCGTGACTCCATTGTCCATTCGTCCCTCCCCACTGATCTCCCTCCCGGCACTTATCCTTACAAGTGGAACAAGTGCTGCACCTGCTCCCTCTCTACTGCGACACTTCACCTGTGAGTCCTTTGCAGTCATCTACCATGTCCGGTGCTCCTGGTGTGGCCTCCAGTATTTTGATGAAACCCGACATAGATTGGGAGACCTCTTTGCCAAGCGCCTATGCTCTACCTACCAGAAAAAGCAGGACCTGCCAGTGCCCACCCATTTTAATTCCACTTCCCGTTCCCTTTCTGATATGTCAATCCATGGCCTCCCCTACTTTGCGATGGGGCCACACTCAGGTTAGAGGAATAACTCCTTATATTTTGATTGGGTAGCCTCCAACCTGATGGCATGAACATCAATTTCTTGAACTTCTGTTAATGGCACCCCCCCATCCCCCTTTTTATGTGTTGCTTGGATTTCCAGCATCTGCAGATTTTCTCTTGTTTGTGATTCCCTTAGGTAACTCAGTTTCAAGTATCTGAGATAATGGTTTATGTGTCCTACTGTTCAATGTTTTCACTATTACCTATTCTCTAAATTAATCTGTATTTATTTTTGATTTATTTTTATAATTGCTTTTACTCTTTTTCTATACATTTGGTCTTTTGGCATTTTATATACCTTTCAATCATCTTTAATACTTATGGGAAGTTTAATTTTTGATTTTACTTTTCTTCTTGGTTTCTTTTTTTTTAAACTTCCAAAGCTCATGCATACTGCTCTCAGCAATATTATAAATCTCTTACTATAATCTAAGCATCCGTAGTCACCACAAGTGGATATTTTTTCCAGTAATTTTTAATTTCTCTGTGGAATGTGATTTATTGAGTTCCATAAAACATTTCATTCAATGTTTCTCATTGCTTGTTCTAGCCATAACTTCTCATCACTTTTTCCAGTATAACCTAGACAACTTCATTCAGTTAACAAATTAATACATGTTGGATACATGTCAATCAATGTCAAATTCAACCTAAATTTCTATCATAACTATGATTCCTTCCTTTTTTTTACAAGTTCCTCCTATTTCTTTATTAATGCGTCTTTAACAACATTCAGTATAGTTGCTGGGAGCTGGCAGTTAATCAATTCCATACGGGACTACAGTGAAGCGCAGACCAAAAAGGTAATTATCTCTGGATTTTTACCTGCAACTTGGCACAATGTTAATAATATCAGAGAGTTACAGCAAATACGTAGCTCGAAGATTAGTGTGGGAGAAGAGGGTTCGAATTTGTGGGACGTTGGCACTAGTGTTGGGGAAGGACAGAATTGTTTTGATGTGACTGTTTCCACCTAAACTATGCTGGGACCTGGGTGCACAGAAATCACACAATTTGGCTGTGGAGAGGGTTTTAAACTAAATAGCAGCGGGGATGTGTTCAAAGGCTTCAAAAATGGAAAGAGAATACAGGAGAGGTAAATAAGACAAAACGAGTTTACAAAGGCATAAGAATTTAACTTCAGGCAACATAGAAACAAAATTGAACTGAAGGGTGGTGAAAATGTTATATTTGAATGCAAGTAGTATATGAAACAAGGTACGTGATTTTGTAGCGCAGCCAGAAATTGGCAGGTATAACTTTGTGGGCATCACAGAGTTGTTTTTAAAAATGATTGTAGCTGGGAGTTTATCATCCAATGATAAGCATCATACTGGAAAGAAAGGCAGGTAAGCAGAGGAGATCGAGTGGCTTTGTTGGTAAATAATGAAATCAAATCCTTACGAAGGAGTGACATAGGATCAGAAGAAACTTTGTTTGTAGAGATAAGAAACTGCAAGTGTTTAAGGACCCTGATGGCAGTTATATACAGGCCTCCGAACAGTAGCCAGGATGTGAGGTACAGATTACAATGAGAGTTAGAAAAAGAATGTTAAAAGGGCAATGTTACGATGATCATGGGGAATTTCAGTACACA